>NW_028270149.1:702967-1002967 GCF_037043375.1 Chiloscyllium plagiosum
GCAAATAAATAATTGTGGCCCCAGCACTGATTTCTCTGGCACTCCACTAATTATAGGTTGCCATGCTGAAAATGTTCCCCATATCCCAACTTTGTCGTAAACGAGTTAGCCAATTCTCCATCTATGCTAATATGCTACCTTCAACACCATGGCTCTTATTCAGCAGACATTGGCAGTTTTCCAAACCTCTAGGAATTTTCAAAATCCAAGGATTCCTGGAAGGTTGCTACTGGTGCATCCACTATCTCTATCGTTACTTCCTTTAACATCCAAGGATGCATCCCAATCAGGTTCAGGGGACATCTCGGTTTTTAACCCATAAGTTTCCCTAGCACTTTTTCTCTAGTGATGATTATTGCATTTATTTCCTCTCCTTTTACTTGAATATTTTGTGATTCTGGAATGCTGTCTTCTGACATGAAGGCTGATGTGAATTATTTATTATTTTACTCCTCTGCCATTTCCTGGTGCCCATTATTATTTCCCCAGCCCCATTCGCTAAAGGTCTTTGTTCATTTTGGCTTCTGTCTTCCTTTGCCTTCTAAAAAAAAACAGGCTGTCCTCACATCATTCAGTACTCAAGAGGTCTACTGAGTATGCACCGATAAAAAACTACTCTAAATCTACATTTGTCACACTTGCTAACATTTAAGGCTATGGGCCAAGTGCTATGATATTTCAAATGCTCATCTAAGTACATTTTAAAGGTTGTGAGATTTACCAACTTAATTGTCAAGAGTGTAGTGCTGGAAAAGCACAGTACTCCTGATGAAGGGCTTATGCCCGAAACGTCGATTCTCCTGCTCCTCAGATGCTGCCTGACCTGCTTTGCTTTTCCAGCACCACACTCTAGACATTGATCTCCACCTTCTGCAATCCTCACTTTCTCCTTACCAACTTAACTGCCTTCGCAGGCAATGCCTTCCAGATTCCTACTGCCCTCCAAGGGAAGAAGTATTCCTGAAATCCTCTCTAAACCTCCTGCCTTGCACCCTAAAATTATACCCTCAATCTTTTTGTTCACTCGTTGGGCGTGGGCATCACTGTCTGGCCAGCATTTAATGCCTGTCCCAAGTTGTCCCTTGAGAAAGTGGTTGTGAGTTGCTTTGAACTGCTGCAGTCCATGTGCTATAGGTAGACCCATATTATCTTTAGGGAAGGAATTTCATGAATTTGATCCAGTGACTGTGAATGAACAGCAAAATATTTCCAAGTTGGGATAGTGGCTTGGAGGGAACTTTCAGGTGGGAGTGTTCTTATGTAACTGCTGCCCTTGTCCGTCTAGATGGATGTGGTCATGGGTTTAGAAGGAGCTGACTGAGGATTGTTGATTAATTGAGAGAGTGAATATTTGTGGATGTGGTCTCAGTCAATAGAGCTACTTCATTCTGAATGCTGTCAAGCTTCTTGATGTAATGCAGCTGCACTCATCCAGGCAATTGAGGAGTATTCCATCACACTCCTGACTTGTGCCTTGTAGATGGTGGGCAGTCTTTGGGAAATCACGAGGTGAATTACTCGCTGCAGTATTCCCAATCTCTGACCTCCTCATGTGGCACCTTATTCATATGACTGGTCCAATAGAGTTTCTTGTTAATGGTAATCTCAGGGATATTGATAATGGGGAATTCAATGATGGTAATGCCATTGAATGTGAAGGGGTGGCAGTTAGAATGCCTCTTATTGGAGATGGTCATTGCCTGATATTTGTGTGGTATAAAGGTTACCTGCTACTTTTCAACTAAAGCCTGGATATTGCCCATATCTTGTTGATTTTGGATATGGACTGCATCAGTATCTGAGGAGTTATGAATAAAGCAGAATGTCCCCACTTCTGACCTTATGATGGAGGTAAGTCATTGATGCAGCTGAAGATAGTTGGGCCTAGGACGCTACCCTGAGGAACTCCTGCAGACATGTCCCGAGGCTGAGATGACTGACCTCCAACAACAACAACCATCTTCCTATATGCCAGGTATGACTTCAACCTGCAAAGAATTTTCCCTGATTCCCATTTTGCTCAGGCTCCTTGATGCCAGACTCAGTCAAATGTGGCCTTGATGTGGAGGGCTGTCACTCTCACCTCACCTGTGGAATTCAGCTCTTCTGTTCATGTTTGAACCAAAACTGTAATGAGGTCAGGGGCTGAATGGCCCTGAAATATCCCAAACTGAGCATGACTGAGCAGGTTATGGCTGAGTGGGTGCTGCTTGATAGCACTGTTGATGACATCTTACATTGACTTTCCCTATCTCTGGATACATTTTTGTGGGTTTTCATGGAATGTGGACATTACTGGTTGTGGCAGCACTTGTTGCCTATCCCTAGTTGCCTTTGAACTGAACCTCTAGGTCATTTCAGAGAGAGTTACAAGTCAACTGTTTTGCTATAGGTCTGGAGTCACATGAGGGCAGATCAGGTAAGGATGGCAGTTTTCTTTCCCTAAAGGATATTAGAGAGTCAGCATAATTGTTTCATGGTGCCACAGTGGGATTTGAACCCATGTCCCCAAAACCTTCTTTGGGTCGTTTGATTACAAGACCAATGACAATACTGCCTTTAGGATGGCACGATGGCTCAGTGGTTAGCACTGCTGCCTCACAGCACCAGAGTCCCAGGTTTGATTCTGGCCTCAGTTGACTATCTGTGTGGAGTTTGCACATTCTCCCCGTGTCTGCACGGGTTTCCTCCAGGTATTCCAGTTTCCTCCCACAGTCTAAAGATGTGAAGGTCAGATGAATTGGCCACGCTAAATTGCGTATGGTGTTAGATGCATTAGTCAGAGGGAAAATGGAACTGGGTGGGTTACTCTTCAGAGGGTTGGTGTGGACTTGTTGGGCCAAAGGGCCTGTTTCCATACTGTAGGGAATCTAATCTAATCTAAATATCATTGCCTTTCCTGAGTATTGTGCATACTCTCTTTCTGGTCTTTTAGAGAATGAGGCTGCCAGAAGTATTGAACAAGATTTTTTTCTTTGTCTCCAACATAGAAAAATTAAGAAACTTCTCAAAAAAGCTTGAAAATTAAAATCTGAAAGGGAGTATCTACAAAGAGTCACCATCATTGGGAAAAGATAGATACTGGGAAAACAATTAAACTTAAAGGCTGCCAAAATCCTAGGACCAGATGGTGTGCATCTCAGGAAGTGGCTGCTGAGTTAATAGAGGTATTGGTTATAATTTTGCCAAGCCTCTTAGATTAATAAACTTATATTTTCCTGCTTTCTATCTCCCTCCTTTCTTGAATAGAGATTGTTATATTGGCTATTTCCAATCCCCTCGAACCCTATCAGAATCTAATATCTGTAGCCATGAAAATTGCTGGAATCCATTAAACAGGTTATGGCAGGATATTTATAAAATCATAATGCAATCAGGATGTATCATTGTAGATTTATGAAAAAACGTCATATTTGACTAATTCATGAGTATTACTAGACTGAGTAACAGACAAGCTGAATAAAGGTGAACCTTTAGATCTAGATGGAGGTATTTGATAAGGTGCTGCAGCAAAGGTTGCTACACCATATGAGTGAATGGTATAGAGAATGATGCATCAGCATAGAGAAAGATTGTCAAAAGGACCTGAGTCCAAAAAAGGGTATGGATAGGTTTAAGTGAGTGGGCAAACTTCTGGCACACTGGGAAAGTGTGAGCTTGTCATTTCTGGTAGAAAGAGTTGAGAAAAAAGGCAGCTGTGTGTCCTAGTAAATGAAATCTCAAGGGAAAGGGTCAGGAAACTTTACTGCAGCATCAGTGAGATGCCATCTGGAAAACTGTAGTTTCAGTTTATTTATTTAGAAAATAATGCTGTGTTAGAAATAGTTCCGAGAATGTCCACGCGACTCATGCCTAGGAAGAAGGCATTATCTCATGTAGAAACATTGTGCAGATTTAGCCGATATGTACCGTTATTGAATGAAATGTGAGTTTATGGAAATGTACAAGATCTTCAGGGAATTGACAGGGTGGATACTGGGGGGTGGTTCCTCTTATGGGGAAGACTCAAATTAACAGTTTAGAAGAGGAAGATTTTTTTTCTTGAAGGGCTGTTTATGTGAAATTCCTTCCCCAGTGAATAGTGGATACAGGGTCAGCAAATTTATTCAGGGCTGAATTAGATTTCAGAAGGACATGAGTGATGAAGATTATGATGGCAGATAGGAAAATGGAGCTGAGACCAGAACTAGATCAGCTGTAATCTTAATAAACAATTGAGCAAACTTGAAGGGCCAAAAGGCTCTATGTTTCTATGGCTTCAACAAAAGAAGAAACTTCAGAAACTTAAAACTTTCTCATTCATGAGAAAAAGAGTTATAGAAACATAGAACATAGGTGTTGGATAGGCCATCTGGCCTTTCAATCCTGCTCTATCATTCAATCTGATCATGGCTAATCTTCCAACTCAGTCCCCTAATCCTGCTTTCTCCCTATACCCTTTGACCTCTTTAGCCCTAAGAACTGTATCTAACCCCTTGAAACCGTTCAATGTTTTGGCCTCAACTATGACAGAGAATTCCACAGGTTCACCACTCTTTAGCTGAAGAAATTTCACCTCATCTAAGTCCTAAATTACATACCCCATATCCTTAGATTGTGACCTGTGGTTCTGGACTTCCTGGTTATTGGAAACATCTTTCCCGTGTTTATCCTGTTTAGTCCTGTGAGATCCCCTCCTAATTTTTCTAAACTCCAGTGAATATAATCCTAACCAATCCAGTCTCTCTTCATACATCAGCCTACCATCACAGGAATCAATCTTGTAAACTTTCGCTGCATTCCTTCATTAGCTAGAATATCCTTCCTCAGATAAGTAGGTCAAAACTACACATAGTACTCCTGATGTGGTCTCATCAAGACCCTGTACAATTGCAGAAAGACGTCCCTGCTTCTGTATTCATAGAGTCATACACCGTAGAAGCAGAGCATTCAGTCTAACTCATCCATGCCAACCAAGTTTTCCAAACTAAACTTATCCCACTTGCCAATATGACAATAATATGACTTTAAGAGGCGTATTTTGACCTGTTTTTGTATGAAGAAGGTTGAGACAGCTAAAAGCTGGGGTTTTCTTCCTTCTGCTAGAATTGCATGTGAGGCAACTATTTTACAGAATTTGCCTTTGCCAAGAGTGTGTTTGTGATTATTATATTGGAACAGTTAATTAGTAACAGTTAATATACATTGTTAAGCATTTCGATAGTTACAGTTAAGCCAATGCTTTTATTTGTATTTTGTATGTATTACAATGTAGTGTAAAAATAAGTTTGATTTACTTAAAGTCAAGTAGTTTGACCAATTGAATTGCACCTGGAATATAATGCCTTACACTTACCTATACAATAAGAAAAAATTAGGGACCAAACTATCATCTTAACATATTTGAGGGTGATCAGTCTGGTCTATAACAAACTGTTGCTCTTTTTGGGATCAAAATCTGTAGTTCCAGGCTGGATTGTTGGACTCAAAGGCAGCGAGTGGTGAGTGTTGGTATTTTGCATTCGATTGGTTTAAACAAGGTGCGCCTTGTGTAATAATGGCTGTTTCAGTCACTAAGAGTTTCCTGGTGGTGGAAGAAGTTACTTTGTGTATATTACTGAAAGTGAGCAAAGCAAAACTTTCAGAATTGGAGACAGGTTGAAGCTGGAATTGCCTGTGTCTGTGAGGAAAGGGGAAATAATTGCAGCTATAGCTTTACATTTGTAATTACCAGGGGTGCAATCAGAATTATTGGAGATTGATAAAACTTAGTTCCAAATGAAGCAGCTTGAAGTAGAGGCAATGCCAAGGAAAAAGAAAAAGAAAGAGAAAAGGAAATGAAACAGTTTGAATTATGATTGAAAGCAGAGGGAAAAGAAAGGAAAGGAGTGGCCCAAGCCCAAAGGGAGAAAGAGTTTTTGAACTAGAGATTCGAATTGAAAACTCAAAGTTGTCTCGAAATGGCAGAGGTAGAATTGAAAGGTAGAGTAATGATGTGGACAGTGATGGAGAGCAATCCCATTGTAGCAAAAGGCCTGGTGCGAATCTGTTTAAATAAGTTCAAGCTGCATGGTGGCTCAGTGGTTAACACTACTTCCACACAGCACCAGGGACTCGGGTTCAATTCCAGCCTTGTGACAGTCTTTGTGGAGTTTGCACATTCTCCCCATGTCTGCGTGGGTTTCCTTTCGGTGCTCCGGTTTCTTCCCACAGTCCAAAGATGTGCAGGTTAGATGAATTGGCCATACTAAATTATCCATAGTGTTTAGGGATGTATATGTTAGGGGTAAATGTAGGGGAATGGGTTTGGGTGGGATACTCTTCGGAGGGTCGGTGTGGATCTTTTGGGCCAGAGGGATTCCACACTGTAGGGATTCTATTCTATTCAGTGCCTAAGTTCAACAAGAAGGATGTGCAGTCATTTCTTCTATAACGCGATAGTCACGTTCCTGTGTGACTCTGCTCTAAACAAAAATTGTGTAATGCAAATAACACTTAAATCTAAGTGCAATCTAATCGCATTATAATCAACACACATTTTAGAAGTTCGCGTTTTAGAAACAGCATTCCCTATTAACCAATTGCATTAATGATTTGCGTTAACGAAAGATTTGTTATAGCAGAATTGACTATAGAAGCTTTTTTCATTTCATTTGTGCAAGTGGCTAACCAAATGAAATGGCTGGTGACCATGCAGGTATTGTTGATCCAAACAAAGTTGGTAGGTAGAGCTAGTGACATATTTGCATAACTATCATTGGAGGTATCTGGGAAGTACAATAAGGTGAAAAAAGCCATCTTAAGTGCATATGATCTAGTACAGAAGCCTAGAGATAACGTTTTAGGAATCTAAGGAGGAAACCTGGTCAAACATACATAGAGTTTGAAAGGATCAAACAAACTAATTCTGATAAGTGGATAAGGGCATTGAAAATAGATCAAACTTATGACGCTCTGAGAGAGTTATTCTGGAGGAGTTCAAAAATTCACTTCTTTTCCTCGGATAGTGACAGCGAGCAGGAGGGAACATAGCTTTAAATTGAGGCGTGATAGATATAGGACAGATGTCAGAGGTAGTTTCTTTACTCAGAGAGTCGTGAGAGGTGTGGAACAGCCAGCCTGCAACAGTAGTAGACTTGCCAACTTTAAGGCCTTTAAATGGTCATTGGATAGGCTTATGGATGAAAATGGAATAGTGTAGGTTAGATGGGCTTCAGATTGGTTTCACAGGTCGGCGCAACATCGAGGACTGAAGGGCCTGTACTGTGCTGTACTACTATGTTCTATGTGTGTTCTAATGCGAATGTGGAGAAGAGCAGAGAGCTAAGACTAAGATTAGCAGTGAAAATGGCTGATGTTTATGAAAGTTTGGCTTTCAACATCAATTTCAATCTGTGAGGGATAGAAATTGGGGAAAAGAGAAATTCTCAGGTGGTAAGGGAAAAGGAGATCTCGTTGAAAATAGGGAAAAAGGAGACCCATGAGGGGGAAAGAGAAGTAAAACATTTCAGGTATTTTCACTGCAATAAAATAGGCTGCATGAAGTTACAGTATTGGTAGGTTAGAAAGCCGGATGTGGGAAAACAGGATAAGTCTAGTGTGGAAAATCAGGCAGCAGAGGTTTTACGAGATGCACGTCCTGGTATTTTTCCTGACTGTGGTAACAAGGTCACAAAGCCACAGGTTGAAGCAGGAGGAGAAATCAAAGAATAAAGATAAGCAAGTTGAAGTTCAATTATTAGAAACTATGTTTGGTCAAAAGGTTGAGGAAAACAAGAACAGGTGGAGGACAAAGTGGATCTTTTTAGTTCAGGGAAATTAACTGAATTACAACAGAAAGATGAAAAACTGAAGCAGTTGTATCAAAAGCATGCATAGAAGAAGAATCTGAGTGTATCCCAAAATGTTCCTGTCTTAAAAATGATGTCTTGATGAGGAAATAGAAACCACCACATATTCAGGCAGATAAGAAATTGGCAAAAGTTCATCAAGTTGAATTATTGGTGGATTACAGAAAGGAGGTGTTGTGGGTAGCACATCAATCACCAGTAGGAGGTCATTTGGGAGTAAGAAAAACTCAAGCCAAAATACAAAAACATTTTTATTGGCCTGGAATGTATAAGGATATGGTTGAATTTTGCTGGACATGTTATATGCATCAGGTAGTTGGAAAAACACAGGCAATGGTAAAACCAGCATCCTTATACCCATGCCTGCATTTGAGGAACCTTTTACAAGAGTCTTAATTGATTGCATAGGACCCCTCCCCAAAACAAAGTGTGGGAAGCAGGATTTATTGACCATAATGGATGTGTCGACTATATTTTCAGAGGCCATTCCATTACACACTATCAAGGCTGAAAGGATGAGAGAAGAGTTACTCAATTTTTTACTAGATTTAGACTACCCACAATACAATTGGATCAGGGATCAGCTTTAACATCAAAATTACCCAAGAAAGTTATGGATAGCTTAGGGATAAAAGAAATCAAATCGACTGTATAACATACTGTTAACATACTTAACTTCCCAATATTGATTGGAACCTCCTTCGAGCAGATGGTTTGGAAGGATCTGTTTTTGTAAGATGTGTTCAGGAGGGTTTCCTAACTCAGTACGTTGATAGGCCGACGAGGGGAGAGGCCATTTTGGATTTGGTGCTCGGCAATGAGCCGGGGCAGGTGTCAGATCTTGCGGTGGGAGAGCATTTTGGTGATAATGACCACAACTGCCTCACATTCTACATAGCTATGGAGAAGGAGGGAAGCAGGCACAATGGGAAGATATTTAATTGGGGAAAACGAAACTATGATGCTATCAGACGTGAAGGTGGGAAGCATGGACTGGGAGCAATTGTTCCATGGAAAGGGCACTATAGACATGTGGAGACTGTTTAAGGAACAGTTGTTGCGAGTGATGCATAAATGTGTTCCTCTGAGACAGGCAAGAAGGGGTAAGGTAAAGGAACCTTGGATGATGAGAGCGGAGGAGCTTCTCGTCAAAAGAAAGAAGGCAGCGTACATAAGGTGGAGGAAGCAAGGGTCTTGCTCAGCTCTTGAGAACTACGGAAAATCGACGTTTCGGGCATGAGCCCTTCTTCAGGAATGAGGAGAGTGTGCCAAGCAGGCTAAGATAAAAGGTAGGGAGGAGAGACTTGGGAGAGGGGCGTTGGAAATGCGATAGGTGGAAAGAGGTTAAAGTGAGGGTGATAGGCCGGAGTGGGGGTGGGGGCGGAGAGGTCAGGAAGAAGATTGCAGGTTAGGAAGATGGTGCTGAGTTCGAGGGTTGGGACTGAGACAAGGTGGGGGGAGGGGAAATGAGGAAATTGGAGAAATCTGAGTTCATCCCTTGTGGTTGGAGGGTTCCTAGGCGGAAGATGAGGTGCTCTTCCTCCAGCCGTTGTGTTGCTATGGTCTGGCGATGGAGGAGTCCAAGGACCTGCATGTCCTTGGTGGAGTGGGAGGGGGAGTTGAAGTGTTGAGCCATGGGGTGGTTGGGTTGGTTGGTCCGGGTGTCCCAGAGGTGTTTTCTGAAACGTTCAGGAAGTAGGTGGCCTGTCTCCCCAATATAGAGGAGGCCACATCAGGGGCAGCGGATGCAGTAAATGATGTGTGTGGAGGTGCAGGTGAATTTGTGGCGGATATGGAAGGATCCCTTGGGGCCTTGGAAGGAAGTAAGGGAGGAGGTGTGGGCGCAAGTTTTGCATTTCTTGCGGTTGCAGGGGAAGGTGCTGGGAGTGGAGGTTGGGTTGGTGGGGGGTGTGGACCTGACAAGGGAGTCACGGAGGGAGTGGTCTTTTCGGAACGCTGATAGGGGAGGGGAGGGAAATATATCCCTGGTGGTGGGGTCCGTTTGGAGGTGGCGGAAATGACGACGGATGATATGATGTATATGGAGGTTGGTGGGGTGGTAGGTGAGGACCAGTGGGGTTCTGTCCTGGTGGCGATTGGAAGGGCGGGGCTCAAGGGCGGAGGAGCGGGAAGTGGAGGAGATGTGGTGGAGAGTATCGTCGATCATGTCTGGGGGGAAATTGCAGTCTTTGAAGAAGGAGGCCATCTGGGTTGTTCGGTATTGGAACTGGTCCTCCTGGGAGCAGATGCGGCAGAGACGAAGGAATTGGGAATATGGGATGGTGTTTTTACAGGGGACAGGGTGGGAGGAGGTGTAGTCTAGGTAGCTGTGGGAGTCGGTCGGTTTATAGTAAATGTCTGTGTTGAGTGGGTCGCCCGAGATAGAAATGGAGAGGTCTAGGAAGGGGAGGGAGGAGTCTGAGACGTCCAGGTAAATTTGAGGTCGGGGTGGAAGGTGTTGGTAAAGTGGATGAACTGTTCAACCTCCTCGTGGGAGCACGAGGCAGTGCCGATACAGTCATCGATGTAGCAGAGGAAAAGGTGGGGGGGTGGTGCCAATGTAGCTGCGGAAAATGGACTGTCCCACATATCCTACAAAGAGGCAGGCATAGCTGGTGCCCATGCGGGGTGCCCACGGCACGGAAGATGGACTGTTCCACATATCCTACGAAGAGGCAGGCATAGCTGGGGCCCATGCGGGTGCTGCCTGACCTGCTGCGCTTTTCCAGGAACACATTTTCAGCTCTGATCCCCAGCATCTGCAGTCCTCACTTTCTCCTAGAGGATTACAGGTTGGCGAGGAAGGAGCTCAAAAATGGTCTGAGGAGAGCCAGGAGGGGGCACGAAAAAGGCTTGGCAGGAAGGATTAGGGAGAATCCAAAGGCATTTTACACGTATGTGAGGAATAAGAGAATGATCAAAGAAAGAGTAGGGCCAATCAGGGATAGCATAGGGAACTTGTGTATAAAGTCTGGGAAGGTAGGGGAAGCCCTAAATGAGTTTTTTGCTTCTGTCTTTACTAAAGAAAAGGACCTTGTAGTGAATGAAACCATTGAGGAGCAGGTGTGCATGCTGGAACGGATAGAGATTGAGGAAGCTGATGTGCTGAAAATTTTGACAAACATTAAGATTGACAAGTCGCCAGGGCCAGACCAGATTTGTCCTCGGCTGCTTTGGGAAGTGAGAAATGTGATTTCTTCGCTGCTTGCGAAGATCTTTGCATCCTCGCTCTCCACCGGAGTCTTCCCTGAGGACTGGAGGGAGGCAAATGTAATTCCTCTCTTCAAGAAAATAAATAGGGAAATCCCCGGCAATTACAGACCAGTCAGTCTCACGTCTGTCATCTGCAAGGTGTGAGAAAGGATTCTGAGGGATAGGATTTATGACCATCTGGAAGAGCATGGCTTGATTAAATGCAGTCAGCACGGCTTTGTGAGGGGCAGGTCATGCATCACAAATCTTATCAACTTGTTTAGTAACATCCTCAAAGAACTCAATGAGGGTCGAGCGGTGGATGTGATGTATATGGACTTCAGCAAGGCATTTGATAAGGTTCCCCATGGTAGGCTCATTCAGAAGGTCAGGAGGAATGGGACACAGGGAAATTTAGCTGTCTGGATACAGAATTGGCTGGTCGACAGAAGACAGCGAGTGGTAGTGGAAGGAAATATTCTGCCTGGAAGTCAGTGGTGAGTGGTGTTCCACAGGGCTCTGTTCTTGGGCCTCTACACTTTGTAATTTTTATTAATGACTTGGATGACAAGATTGAAGGATGGGTTAGCAAGTTTGCAGATGACACAAAGGTTGGAGTACAGAGGGCTGTTGTCGGCTGAAGCGTGACATTGACAAGATGCAGAGATGGGCTGAGAAATGGCAGATCGAGTTCAACCTGGATAAATGCGAAGTGATGCATTTTGGAAGGTCGAACTTGAAAGTTGAGTACAGGATTAAAGACCGGATTTTTGACAGTGTGGAGGAACAGCGGGATCTTGGTGTGCAGGTACATAGATCCCTTAAAATTGCCACCCAAGTGGACAGGGTTGTTAAGAAAGATATGGTATTTTGGCTTTCATTAACAGGGGGATTGAGTTTAAGAGCTGTGAGATCTTGTTGCAGCTCTATAAAACACTTGGAATACTGTGTCCAGTTCTGGTCGCCCTATTATAGAAAAGATGTGGATGCTTGGAGAGGGTTCAGAAGAGGTTTACCAGGATGCTGCCTGGAATGGAGGGCTTATCTTACGAAGAGAGGTTGACTGAGCTCAGACTTTTTTCATTGGAAAAAAGAAGGAAGAGAGGGGACCTAATTGAGGTGTACAAGATAATGAAAGGCATAGATAGAGTTGATAGCCAGAGACTTTTTCACAGGGCAGAAATTGTTACCACGAGGGGTCATAGTTTTAAGCTGTTTGGCAGAAAGTATAGAGGGGATATCAGAGGCGGATTCTTTACGCAGAGAGTTGTGACAGCATAGAATGTGTTGCCAGCAGCAGTTGTGGAAGCAAGGTCATTTGGGATATTTAAGAGACCGTTGGACATGCATATGGTCACAGAAATTTGAGGGTTCGTACATTAGGTTTACCTTACATGAGGATCAATGGCCGGCACAACATCGTGGGCTGAAGGGCCTGTTCTGAGCTGTACTGTTCTATGTTCTATCTAAAATCACAGGGAGCATTAGGACAATGGCATACAACTTTGCAGACTATGTTAAGAGTTACAGTCAAGATTATCCAGAGGATTGGGATAAAGGAATTCCATTTGTACCTTCGGCATTTAGGGATGCATTTAATGAGTCAACAAAATTCAATCTATTTGAATTAGTATTTGGGCATGAGGTGAGAGGACCACTGAAATTAAGTAAGGAGAAATTGGTGAATCAGAGTTTAGAGACTACATACTTATGTATTATGTATCAAAGTTTTGGGAAAGATTAAATAGAGCAAATGAGTTGGCTAGACAGCATTTGAAAGTAGCACAGCAAGCAATGAAACAGGAAGCAGAGAAGAACTCCCAAAGAATAGTGTTACTCCCAGTGGTAGGTGAACCTGTAAAGCAAGGTTCAGTCTACTACACCAAATTGAAAGGAAATTGAGTGAGATGAATTATTTGATAAGAACGCTAGAAAGAAATCTCACAGTGTAACATGTGAATGTGCTCAAAAGGTATTTTGATAGGGAAGGAAAGCCAAAGGAGACGGTGTTATTCGTTACAACACAGAGTGAAGAAGCAAGTACAGATGATTCGGTATTGGACATTCCTCAAATTAAATTGGACAACAAGGAAGTCTCAAAAATTTGAATAAATTATTGAGTTTCCTTTCAGAGGAAAATCAAAATGACCTGCAAGAGTTATCACAATCACAAGGGGAGATTTGTCGGAATAAGCTGGGAAGTACTTAATTAATAATGCATGATGTAGAAATAGGTTAGTGGTTGTGTCGCCATAGTCTTACCAGACCATCTGGTGGTGATTTAACCTGAGGGCCACCAGACCTCAGGCAAGGGAAGAAGTTGAGGAGAGTCCTTCATGGTAACCCAAACTGGTGATAGGAATTGAACCCACACTGTTTGCATCACACTGCTCTGCAAACCAACAATCCAGCCAACTGAGCTAAACCAATTCCTGTAGCTATAGGAAATCTGTTCCAATTAAGCAATATCCTTATAGAATTAACCCTCTGAAATTGGCACAGGTTTAAAAAGAGATTGAATGCATGCTTCAAGACAAAGTAATCAAAGTGAGTTGCAGTGATTGGAGCTCACCCATAGTAATGGTGGCAAAACCAGATGGCATCCAACAATTATGTGTGGACTATTGCAAAGTCAATGCTGTTACAAAATCAGACACATATCATATTCCATGTTTGGAACACTGTATTGAGAAGGTGGGACAAGCAACTCGTATTTCTAAGTTAGATTTATTCAGAGGATACAGCCGGTACCTTTATCTGAAAGTGTGAAGGGAAAGTTTGGCTTTTGTAAAGCTGAATGGACTGTACCAATTTAAAGTCAGGCCATTTGGTATGAAAAATGCACCAACGACATTTCAAAGACTGACTAATAAAATAATTTGGGGATTACCCAATTGTGTGGGGTAAATCAATAATTTGGTGATTTTTAATCACACATGGAAGGAACATTTGCAGCATCTATCAGAATTGTTTGATTGACTTTATGAGGTGGGGGGGGGGGGGGGGGGGGTGGGGGGTGTGGGCTTGATGATAAACCTGGCTAAGAGTGAGTTTGCAAAAGTCCAAGTCATTGAACATGGACAGATGGCCCCATGGGTTGTGAAAACAAAGGTTATTGGGGAGATTCCCATACCATCGACGAAGAGGGAAGTATTACAATTCCTGGGATGGAGTGATTTTTATTGAAAGTTTGTTCTGAATTTTAGCAGTGTGGTTGCTCCATTGACTGATTTGTTGCGGACGTGCAGAAAATTTCAGTGGACGGAGGAATGTCAGAAGGCATTTGACACCTAGAAACCTGTGTTAACCACTGCTCCAGTGTTAGCCACACCTAATAGTGCAAAGCCACTCAAAGTGGCTATCAATACTAGTGATGTAAATGTCAGTGCTGTATTCCTGCCAGAAGACAACAGGACGATAGAAAGAGTTATTGAGTATTTTTCCAGAAAATGGAATAACTTTCAACAGAAATATTCCACAAGTGAGAAGTTGACCTTGAGTTTAGTGTTGGCATTGCAACATTTCAACATTTATATTGCTAGTCATTTGTCTGAGATGATTGTATAAAATGATCATAACCCCTTAATGTTTTTTGGAAAAATTTAAGGATAAAAATTCCAGATGGTTTAGATGGAGCTTATTATTGCAGCCAATTAATTTGTGAATTATACACATGGCAGGACAAGAGAACATAATTACTGACATGTCATAACTTTTAAGAAGGAAGATGGAGCGTTCAGTGGCGGGAAAGACAGACTGAAACGGACTGTAGTAGCAAATGTTTACATGGTCAGAGACATTGTAATGTATATTGTAGTGCACTCATAGAGTAAGGCAAAAGGATTTTCCAAAATGAAGCCATCTTTGTATATTGTTAGTTCATTTTTTAAGGGGCCAGATGTAATGATACTGTAGATTTAATACTGTATATTTTGTCCTGGTTTTTTCATGATGAAAGATTGAGACAGAGATCCCAAGCGATTTGCTCGAAGCCAATAAAGTAAACAACTTGTGAGACCTTGAGGTTTTTTACAAGTTGGAACAATAGAAGCAGCCTGAATGGGTTTGGCCTAGCTCCCACAGTAGTAGATCTTCAGCTTTACCTTTCAGCAGTTATTGGAGTCTTGAAGCTGGATGTTGGAGCTGTTTTTCCTCTCTGTTACAGCAAAAGGCTGGGGTTCTCTTCCTGCTGGTAGAATTGCATTTGAGACTATCAATTTTGCTAAATTTGCCTTTGCCAAGGATGTGTTTATGGGATGTTAGTATACTGGAACAGTTAATTAGTCGTAATTAATATATATTTAATTTTGTTAAGCATTTTGATACAGTTACAATTTTATTTGTATTGTGTCAGTATTTTAATTCGTGTAAAAATAAAGTGTGTTTTAAAAGTTGAGTAATTTGACCAATCAAACTGCATCTGGAACCTAATGCTTTATACTTACCTTTACAATAAGAAAAAGTGAAGATCTGCACTATCTTCTTAATATATTTTAAAGGGGGTTGGTCTGGTTATAGCACCTGCCCTCCTTCAAAACTTCCCCATTGTCCCCACCCCCATCAATACAGCTCACCATCAACACAGATCCCCATCAATACACCCTCCCCATCAATGCCCCTCTTCCAACATCCCTCCCAATCAACACCCCACCCCATCAACACGCCTCCCCCCATTAATAACCCCCATCAATAACCCTTCCCAATTAATACCCCTCCCCTGTCATTACAGATCAACCAGCAATACCCCACCACCTTAAATCTCCATCAAAACCCGTCTCCAGTACTACCTCTTCCTACCAATACTCCTCCCAATCAATAACCTTCCCCATCAACACCCCTTCTCCATCAATACACCTTCCAATTAACATCCCCCCATCAACATCCCTCCCCATCAACATCCCTCCCCATCAACACCCCTCCCCCATCAACACCCCTCCCCATCAACACCCCATCCCCATAAATACGCCACCCCCATCAATACTCCTCTCCCATTAAAATCTCCCAATACCCCTCCCCCAAAACCCCTCCCCATCAACACCTCTCCTAATCAACACTCCTCCAATAACACCCCTCCTCCATTAATACATCTTTTCCATCAACACACCTCCCCCACCAACATCTCTTCCCATTAATACCCCTGCTCATCAATATCCATTCCCCATAAATACCCCCCCTTAACACCCATCCCCCATCAAATTCCCTCCCCATCAATAACCATCCCCATCAACACCCTAGCCGATTAACACCACTTCACCTTCAATACCACACCTCCATCAGCATCCATCCCCCATCAATACCCTTCTACCATCAATACCTCTCCCCATGGAATTCCCCATCATACCTCCCAACAACACCCCGCCCCATCTAAACCTCCCCATCAATACCCCTCCCCAATCAACACCTGACCCCATCAACCCTTCTCATCAACACCCCTCCCCAACAATACTCCTCCTCCATTATACCCTACCCCCAACAAGATCCCTCCCTATTTTTCCCATCTCCCATCAACACTCCTTCCCAACCAACACACCTGAACCAACAATATTTGTCTCCCACCATACCCCAACCCCATCACATTCCCTCCCCCATCAGCGCCCCTCCTCCATTGAACATGGAACAATACTGCGCAGAACAGGCCCGTCGGCCCACAATGTTGCGCTGACCTGTGAACTAATCTAACCCATCCCCCTACACTATTCCATCATCATCCATGTGCTTATCAAAGGATTGCTTAAATGCCCCTAATGTGGCTGTGTTAATTACATTGGCGGGCAGGGCATTCCATCCCCTTACCACTCTGAGTAAAGAACCTGCCTCTGACATCTGTTTTAAATGTCTCAGCCCTCAATTTGCAGCTATGTTCCCTCGTACAAGCCAACGTCATCATTCTAGGAAAACAAAACTCTCTCCACCCTCTCTAATCCTCTGATCATCTTGTATGTGTCTATTAAATCCCCTCTTAGCCTTCGTCACTCCAATGAGAACAAACCCAAGTCTCTCAGCCTTTCCTCATAAGACCTTCGCTCCAGACCAAGCAACATCCTGGAAAATCTCCTCTGCACCATATCCGATGCTTCAACATCCTTCCCGAAATATGGTGACCAGAACTGGACACAATATTCCAAGTGCGGTTGCATGAGTGTTTTGTATAGTTGAAACATGGCATCACGACTCTGGAACTCAATCCCTCTCCCAATAAAACCGAACATACTGTATGCCTTCTTAACAGCACTCCCTCCCCCATTAACACTCAACCACATCAACACCCCACCCCATCAACATCCCTCCCCCAACAAAACCCCTCCCCAGTAACACCGCACCCCATCAACACCCCTCCGCCATCAACACCCCTCCGCCATCAACGCCCCTCCACCATCAACACCCCTCCCACATTAACATCCCACCACATCAACATCCCTCCGCCATCAAAACCCCCTACCCATCAATACCCCATCAACACCCCACCCCCATCAACACCCCAACCCCATCAACACCCCTTCCCCATCAACACCCCTTCCCCATCAACACTCCCTCCCTCATCAACACTCCCTCCCTATCAATAGTCCTCCCCATCAACAGCCACACCCATCAACATCGTACCCAATCAACATCCCACCACCAACACCACACCCCCATCAACACCCCCGACCCCATCAACACCCACCCCATCAACATCCCTCCCCATCAACACCCCTCCACATCAACATCCCTCCGCCATCAACACCCCCTCACCATCAACACCCCAACCCAATCAACACCCCACCCCCATCAACACGCCTTCCCCATCAACACCCCTGCTCATCAACACTCCCTCCCCATCAACACCCCCTCCCCATCAACACCCCACCCCCAACAACACCCCCTCCCCATCAACACCCATTCCCATCATCACCCATTCCCATCATCACCCCATTCCCATCAACACCCCACCCCCATCAACACCCCTCCCCATCAACACCCACACCCACCAACACCCCACCGCATCAACATCCCACCCCATCAACACTCCTCCAACAATAACACCCCACCCCCATCAACACCCTCTCCCCCATCAACACCCTCTCCCCCATCAACACTCCCACCCCACCAACACCCCCTCCCCATCAACATCCCCCCAATCAACTCCCCCTCCCCATCAACATCCCTCCACATCAACACCCCACCCCATCAACACCCCAGCCCCATCAACACCCACCCCATCAACGCCCCTCCACCATCAACACCCCTACCCCACATCAATACCCTTCCCCATCAACACTCAGCCCCAATCAACTCCCCCTCCACATCAACATCCCTCCACATCAACATCCCTCTGCCATCAACACCCCCTACCCATCAACATCCCCTCACCATCAACACCCCCTACCCATCAACATCCCCTCACCATCAACACCCCACCCCCATCAACACGCCTTCCCCATCAACACCCCTCCTCATCAACACTCCCTCCCCATCAACACTCCCTCCCCATCAACACTCCCTCCCCATCAACACTCCTCCTCATCAACACCCCACCCCCAACAAAACCCCATCCCCAACAACTCCCCACCCCAACAACACCCCACCCCCATCAACACCCCTCACCCATCAACACCCCTTTCGATACCCCTACCCCAACAGTCCCTTACCCCATCAATACCCCTCCGCCATGAACACCCCTCCCCCATCAATTTCCGACCCTTCCCCCATCAGCACGCCCTCCCCATCAACACTCGAAACCATCAACAGCCCTCCCCATCAACACCCCACCCCAATCAACACCCCACCCCCATCAACACGCCTTCCCCATCAACACCCCTGCTCATCAACACTCCCTCCCCATCAACCCCCCCTCCCCATCAACACCCCACCCCCAACAACACCCCACCCCCAACAACACCCCCTCCCCATCAACACCCATTCCCATCATCACCCCATTCCCATCAACACCCCACCCCCATCAACACCCCTCCCCATCAACATCCCTCCGCCATCAACACCCCCTCACCATCAACACCCCAACCCAATCAACACCCCACCCCCATCAACACGCCTTCCCCATCAACACCCCTGCTCATCAACACTCCCTCCCCATCAACACCCCCTCCCCATCAACACCCCACCCCCAACAACACCCCACCCCCAACAACACCCCCTCCCCATCAACACCCATTCCCATCATCACCCCATTCCCATCAACACCCCACCCCCATCAACACCCACACCCACCAACACCCCACCGCATCAACATCCCACCCCATCAACACTCCTCCAACAATAACACCCCACCCCCATCAACACCCTCTCCCCATCAACACCCTCTCCCTCATCAACACTCCCACCCCACCAACACCCCCTCCCCATCAACATCCCCCCAATCAACTCCCCCTCCCCATCAACATCCCTCCACATCAACACCCCACCCCATCAACACCCCAGCCCCATCAACACCCACCCCATCAACGCCCCTCCACCATCAACACCCCTCCACCATCAACACCCCTCCACCATCAACACCCCTACCCCACATCAATACCCTTCCCCATCAACACTCAGCCCCAATCAACTCCCCCTCCACATTAACATCCCTCCACATCAACATCCCTCCACATCAACATCCCTCTGCCATCAACACCCCCTACCCATCAACATCCCCTCACCATCAACACCCCACCCCCATCAACACGCCTTCCCCATCAACACCCCTCCTCATCAACACTCTCTCCCCATCAACACTCCCTCCCCATCAACACCCCACCCCCAACAAAACCCCATCCCCAACAACACCCCAGCCCAACAACACCCCACCCCCATCAACACCCCTCACCCATCAACACCCCTTTCGATACCCCTACCCCAACAGTCCCTTACCCCATCAATACCCCTCCGCCATGAACACCCCTCCCCCATCAATTTCCGACCCTTCCCCCATCAGCACGCCCTCCCCATCAACACTCGAAACCATCAACAGCCATCCCCATCAACACCCCACCCCCATCAACTCCCCAAACCCATCAACACACCTTCCCCATCAACAATCCCTCCCTCATCAACACTCCCTCCCTATCAACACTCCCTCCCTATCAACACTCCCTCCCTATCAACACTCCCTCCCTATCAACACCCCACCCCCATCAACACCCCACCCCCATCAACACCCCCCCATCAACACCCCCTCCCCATCAACTCCCATTCCCATCAACACCCCTTCCCATCAACATCGTACCCAATCAACACCCCACCACCAACAACACCACACCCCCATCAACACCCCTCACCCATCAACACCCCTCACCCATCAACACCCCACACCAACACCCCCGCCCCCATCAACACCCCAACCCATCAACACCCCACCCCATCAACATCCCTCCCCATGAACATCCCTCCCCATCAACACCCCTCCACATCAACATCCCTCCGCCATCAACACCCCCTACCCATCAACATCCCCTCACCATCAACACCCCACCCCCATCAACACGCCTTCCTCATCAACTCCCCTCATCAACACTCCCTCCCCATCCACACTCCCTCCCCATCAACACTCCTCCCCATCAACACCCCACCCCCAACAACACCCCCTCCCCATCAACACCCCACTCCCATCAACACCCCTCCCCATCAACACCCACACCCATCAACACCACACCCCATCAACATCCCACCCCATTAACACTCCTCCAACAATAACACCCCACCCCCATCAACACCCCATACCATCAACACCCTCTCCCCATCAACACCCCACCACATCAACACCCCCACCCCACCAACACCCCATCCCCATCAACACCCCCCCAATCAACTCCCCCTCCCCATCAACATCCATCCACATCAACACCCCACCCCATCAACACCCCAGCCCGATCAACACCCACCCCATCAACGCCCCTCCACCATCAACACCCCTCCACCATCAACACCCCACCCCACATCAATACCCCTCCCAATCAACACCCAGCCCCAATCAACTCCCCCTTCCCATCAACACCCCACCCACATCAACATCCCACCCCTATCAACACCCCATCCCTATCAATCCCCACCCCCATCAACACCCCTCCCCATCAACACCCCACCCCATCAACACCCCACCCCCTTCAACACGCCTTCCCCATCAACCCCCTCCCCCATCAACACTCCACCCTATCAACACCCCACCCTCAGCAACACCCCTTCCCCCATCAACACCCATTCCCATCAACACCGCACCCCCATAAACACCCACACCCAACAACACCCCACCCCCATCAACACCCCTCACTCATCAACACCCCTCACCCATCAACACCCCTTTCGATACCCCTACCCCAACAGTACCCTACCCCATCAATACCCCTCCGCCATCAACACCCCTCCCCCATCAATTGCCGACCCTTCCCCAATCAACACGCCCTCCCCATCAACACTCCAAACCAACAACAGCCCTCCCCATCAACACGCCATCCCCATCAACAGCCCACCCCATCAACACACCTTCCCCATCAACACGCCAACCCATCAACACCTCACCTCTATCAACACACCACACCCATCAACACACCCTACCCAACACCCCACCCTATCAACACCCCTCCCTATCAACACCCCTCCCCATCAACACCCCACCCCATCAACACCCCCTCCACATCAACAGCACACCCCCATCAACGCCCCACCATCAACGCCCCTCCACCATCAACACCCCTCCCCCATCAACGTCCCTCCGCCATCAACACCCCTCCCCATCAACAACCCGCCCCAATCAACTCCCCCTCCCTATCAACAACCCTCCCCATGAATACCCCACCCCAATTAACTCCCCCTCCCCATCAACACTCCATCCCCATCAACACCCCACCCCATTAACACTCCTCCCCATCAACACCCCACCCCCTTCAACACGCCTTCCCCATCAACACTCTTCCCCATCAACAGCCCTCCCCTTCAACACCCCCCATTAACACTCCTCCCCATCAACACCCCATCCCTATCAACACCCCACCCCCTTCAACACGCCTTCCTCATCAACACTCCACCCCATCAACACTCCACCCCATCAACACCCCACCCCATCAACACCCCACCCTCATCAACACCCCCTCCCCCATCAACACCCATTCCCATCAACATCCCACCCCCATCAACACCCACACCCATCAACACTCCACCCCAACAACACCCCACCACATCAATATCCCACCCCCATCAACACCTCACCCCCATCAACACCAACAACCCACCCCATCAACACCCCACCCCCATCAACACTCCTCCCCATCAAAACCCCACCCCATCAACATCCCGCCCCATCAAACCCCCTCCCCATCAACACCCCTCCGCCATCAACACCCGTCCACCATCAATACCCCTCGCCATCACCAACCCTCCCCCAACACCCCTCCCATCAACACCCCATCCGATCCACACCCCACACCATCAACACCCATTCCCCAACAACACCTCTCCCCATCAACATCCCACCACTATCAACACCCCACTCCATCAACACACCACCCCATCAACACTCATCCCCATCAACACCCCATCCCCATCAACACCTCACACCATCAACACCCCTCCCCCACATCAACACCCCTCCCCCACATCAACACTCCCTCCCCATCAACACCCCACCCCATCAACACCACATCCCATCAACACACCACCCATCAACACCCCTCCCCATGAACACCCTGCACCAATCAACTCCCCTTCCCCATCAACATCCCACCCCATCAACACCCCTCCCTAGCAACACCCCACCCACTCCATCAACACCCCACCAACACCCCACCCCCATTAACACCCCATCCCCATCAACACCCCACCCCATCAATACTCCTCCACATCAACACCCCACCATCAACACCCCACCCCCATCAACACCCCACCCCCATCAACACCACTCCCCATCAACATCCCATCTCCATCAACACTCCCTCCCCCATCAACTCCCCTCACCAACCCTCCCCCATCAACACCCCCTCCGATCAACACCCCACACCATCAACACCCACTCCCCTAAACCCCTCCCCATCAACACCCATCCCCATCCCCATCCCCATCAACACCCCATCCCCATCAACACCCCAACCCAATCAACACCCCACCCTCATCAACACGCCTTCCCCATCAACACTCCTCCTCAACACCCCCTCCCCATCAACACCCATTCCCATCAACACCCCACCCCTGTCAATACCCGCCCCCCTTCAACACGCCTTCCCCATCAACACCCCTCCCCATCACTCCATCAACACTCCACCCCATCAACACACCACCCTCATCAACACCCCCTCCCCATCAACACTCCACCCAAACAACACCTCACCCCATCAACAATCCACCCCATCAACACTCCACCCCATCAACACCCCACCCTCATCCACACCCCCTCCCCCATCAACACTCCACCCCAACAATACCCCACCCCAACAACACCCCACCCCATCAATACCCCTCTCCCATCAACACCGCTCCCCCAACAACACACCCCACCCCCATCAACACCCCTCACCCATCAACATCCGTTTCGATACCCCTACCCCAACAGCACACTAACCCATCAACACCCCTCCGCCATCGACACCCCTCCCCCATCAATTTCCCACTCTTCCCCCATCAACACGCCCTCCCCATCAACACTCCAAACCATCAACAGCCCTCCCCATCAACACTCCAAACCATCAACAGCCCACCCCATCAACACCCCACCCCCATCAACACGCCATCCCTATCAACACTCCTCCCCATCAACACTCCTCCCCATCAACACTCCTCCCCATCAACACCGCACCATCAACACCCCACCCCATCAACACACCTCCCCATCAACACACCAACCCCAACAACACCCCACCCAATCAACACCCCTCCCCAACAACACCCCACCCCATCAACACCCTCTCCCCATCGTCACCACACACCCATCAATGCCCCTCCACCATCAACACCCCATCCCCATCAACACCCCGCCCCATCAACACCCCTCCCCCATCAACACCCATCCCCATCAACATCCCTCCCCATCAACACCCCTCCCCATCAACACCCCACCCCTATCAACACCCCACCCCCTTCAACACGCCTTCCCCATGAACACCCCACCCCCATCAACACACCTCCCTATCAACATCCCTCCCCATCAACACCCCACCCCTATCAACACCCCACCCCCTTCAACATGCCTTCCCCATCAACACCCATCCCCCATAAACACTCCACCCCATCAACACTCCACCCCATCTACACCGCAACCCCATCAACACACCACCCCCATCATCACACCCTACCCATCAACACCCCACCTCCATCAACACACCACCTCCATCAACACACCCTACCCAACACCCCACCCCATCAACGCCCCCTCCCCATCAACGCCCTCTCCACATCTACACCCCACCCCCATCAACGCCCCTCCACCATCAACATACCACCCCATCAACACCCCACCCCCATCAACACCCCACCCCAACAACACCTCACCCCCAACAACACCTCACCCCCATCAACACCCCACCCATGAACACCAACACCCCCATCAACACCCCACCCCCATCAACACTACTCCCCATCAACACCCGCCCCATCAACATCCCACCCCATCAACACACCCACCCCATCAACACAGCTCCGCCATCAACACCCTTCCGCCATCAATACCCCTCGCCATCACCAACCCTCCCCCAACACTCCTCCCATCAACATCCCCTCCGATCCACACCCCACACCATCAACACACACTCCCCAACAACACCTCTCCCCATCAACACCCCTCCCCATCAACATCCCACCACTATCAACACCCCACTCCATCAACACTCATCCCCATCAACACCCCATCCCCATCAACACCTCACACCATCAACACCCCTCCCCCACATCAACACCCCTCCCTATCAACATCCCTCCCCATCAACACCCCACCCCCTTCAACACGCCTTCCCCATCAACACTCTTCCCCATCAACAGCCCTCCCCTTCAACACCCCCCATTAACACTCCTCCCCATCAACACCCCATCCCTATCAACACCCCACCCCCTTCAACACGCCTTCCTCATCAACACTCCACCCCATCAACACTCCACCCCATCAACACCCCACCCCATCAACACCCCACCCTCATCAACACCCCCTCCCCCATCAACACCCATTCCCATCAACATCCCACCCCCATCAACACCCACACCCATCAACACTCCACCCCAACAACACCCCACCACATCAATATCCCACCCCCATCAACACCCCACCCCCATCAACACTACTCCACATCAACATCCGACCCCATTAACATCCCACCCCATCAACACAGCTCTGCCATCAACACCCGTCCGCCATCAATACCCCTCGCCATCACCAACCCTCCCCAACACTCCTCCCATCAACACCCCCTCTGATCAACACCCCACACCATCAACACCCATCTCCATCAACACCCCTCCCCATCAACACCTCACACCATAAACACCACTCCCCCACATCAACACACCTCCCCATCAACACCCCACCCCCATCAACTCCTCACCCCATCAACATTTCACTCCATCAACACCTCACCCTCATCAACACCTCAACCCCATCAACACCTCACCCCCATCAACACTCCTCCCCATCAACACCACACTCCCATCAACACCCCACCCCATCAACACTCCTCCCCATCAACATCCCACGCCCATCAACACCCCCTCCCCAACAACACCCCCTCCCCATCAACACCTCACCCCCATCAACACCCCACCATCAACACTCTTCCCCATCAACACCCCACCTCCATCAACACTTCTCCCCATCAGCACCCTCTCCCCATCAACACCCTCTCCCCACCAACACCCCACCCCCATCAACACCTCACCCCTATCAACACCTCAACCCCTTCAACACCCCACCCCATCAACACTCCTCCCCATCAACATCCCACGCCCATCAACACCCCCTCTCCATCAACACCTCACCCCCATCAACACCTCACCCCCTTCAACACCTCACCCACATCAACACTCCTCCCCATCAACACCCCACCCCCATCAAAAACCCACTCCCATCAACACGCCACTCCCATCAACACCCCACTCCCATCAACACCCCACCCCCATCAACACTCCTCCCCATCAACACCACACCCCTATCAACACTCCTCCCCATCAACACCGCACCCCATCAACACCCCACCCCATCAACACCCCACCCCCATCAACATCCCACCCCCATCAACATCCCACCCCATCAACACCCCACCCCATCAACACCCCACCCCCATCAACATCCCACCCCCATCAACATCCCACCCCATCAACACCCCACCCCTATCAACACCACACCCCAATCAACTCCCCACCCCCATCAACACCCCGTCCCAATCAACCCCCCACCCCCATCAACACCCCTCCCCATCAACACACCACCCCCATTAACACGCCACCCCCATTAACATGCCACCCCCATCAACACCCCTCCCCCATCAACATACCATCCCCATCAACACACCACCCCATCAACACTCCTCCCCATCAACACCCCACCATCAACGCCCCTCCACCATCAACACCCCTCCCCATCAACACCCCTCCCCCATCAACATCCCTCCGCCATCAACACCCCTCCCCATCAACAACCCGCCCCAATCAACTCCCCCTCCCTATCAACAACCCTCCCCATGAATACCCCACCCCAATTAACTCCCCCTCCCCATCAACACTCCGTCCCCATCAACACCCCACCCCATTAACACTCCTCCCCATCAACACCCCACCCCCTTCAACACGCCTTCCCCATCAACACTCTTCCCCATCAACAGCCCTCCCCTTCAACACCCCCCATTAACACTCCTCCCCATCAACACCCCACCCCTATCAACACCCCACCCCCTTCAACACGCCTTCCTCATCAACACTCCACCCCATCAACACCCCACCCTCATCAACACTCCCTCCCCCATCAACACCCATTCCCATCAACATCCCACCCCCATCAACACCCACATCCATCAACACTCCACCCCAACAACACCCCACCACATCAATATCCCACCCCCATCAACACCTCACCCCCATCAACACCAACAACCCACCCCATCAACACCCCACCCCCATCAACACTCCTCCCCATCAAAACCCCACCCTCAGCAACATCCCGCCTCATCAACACCCCCTCCCCATCAACACCCCTCCGCCATCAACACACGTCCACCATCAATACCCCTCGCCATCACCAACCCTCCCCCAACACCCCTCCCATCAACACCCCCTCCGATCCACACCCCACACCATCAACACACACTCCCCAACAACACCTCTCCCCATCAACACCCCTCCCCATCAACATCCCACCACTATCAACACCCCACTCCATCAACACTCATCCCCATCAACACCCCATCCCCATCAACACCTCACACCATCAACACCCCTCCCCCACATCAACACCCCTCCCTATCAACATCCCTCCCCATCAACACCCCACCCCTATCAACACCCCACCCCCTTCAACACGCCTTCCCCGTCAACACCCATCCCCCATAAACACTCCACCCCATCAACACTCCACCCCATCTACACCGCACCCCCATCAACACACCACCCCCATCAACACACCCTACCCATCAACACCCCATCTCCATCAACACACCATCTCCATCAACACACCATCTCCATCAACACACCCTACCCAACACCCCACCCCATCAACACCCCTCCCCATCAACACACCACCCCCATTAACACGCCACGCCCATTAACATGCCACCCCCATCAACACCCCTCCCCCATCAACATACCACCCCCATCAACACACCACCCCATCAACACTCCTCCCCATCAACACCCCACCCCCATCAACACCCCACCCCCATCAACACCCCTCCCCATCAACACCCCAGCCCCATCAACACCCCATCCCTCTCAACACCCCACCCTCGTCAACACTCCACCCCCATTAACACCTCTCCATTAACACCCCACCCCCATCAACACCCCTCCCACATCAACACACCATCCCCATCTACCCCCCTCCCCCATCAATACCACACCCCCATCAACACCCCACCCCCATCAACACCCCCTCCGATCAACACCCCACCCCCATCAACACCCCACCCCATCAACACCACTCCCCCATCAACACCCCACCCCATCAACACCCCATCCGCATCAACACCCCACCCGCATCAACACCCCACCCGCATCAACACCCCTCCCCATCAACACCCCTCCCCCATTAACATCCCTCCCCCATCAACACCCCTCCCCATCAACAACCCGCCCCAATCAACTCCCCCTCCCTATCAACAACCCTCCCCATGAATACCCCACCCCAATTAACTCCCCCTCCCCATCAACACTCCATCCCCATCAACACCCCACCCCATTAACACTCCTCCCCATCAACACCCCACCCTCTTCAACACGCCTTCCCCATCAACACTCTTCCCCATCAACAGCCCTCCCCTTCAACACCCCCCATTAACACTCCTCCCCAACAACACCCCCTCCCCATCAACACCTCACCCCCATCAACACCCCACCATCAACACTCTTCCCCATCAACACCCCACCCCCATCAACACTTCTCCCCATCAGCACCCTCTCCCCATCAACACCCTCTCCCCACCAACACCTCACCCCCATCAACACCTCAACCCCTTCAACACCCCACCCCATCAACACTCCTCCCCATCAACATCCCACCCCCATCAACATCCCACGCCCATCAACACCCCCTCTCCATCAACACCTCACCCCCATCAACACCTCACCCCCTTCAACACCTCACCCACATCAACACTCCTCCCCATCAACACCCCACCCCCATCAAAAACCCACTCCCATCAACACGCCACTCCCATCAACACCCCACTCCCATCAACACCCCACCCCCATCAACACTCCTCCCCATCAACACCACACCCCTATCAACACTCCTCCCCATCAACACCGCACCCCATCAACACCCCACCCCATCAACACCCCACCCCCATCAACATCCCACCCCCATCAACATCCCACCCCATCAACACCCCACCCCATCAACACCCCACCCCCATCAACATCCCACCCCCATCAACATCCCACCCCATCAACACCCCACCCCTATCAACACCACACCCCAATCAACTCCCCACCCCCATCAACACCCCGTCCCAATCAACCCCCCACCCCCATCAACACCCCTCCCCATCAACACACCACCCCCATTAACACGCCACCCCCATTAACATGCCACCCCCATCAACACCCCTCCCCCATCAACATACCATCCCCATCAACACACCACCCCATCAACACTCCTCCCCATCAACGCCCCACCATCAACGCCCCTCCACCATCAACACCCCTCCCCATCAACACCCCTCCCCCATCAACATCCCTCCGCCATCAACACCCCTCCCCATCAACAACCCGCCCCAATCAACTCCCCCTCCCTATCAACAACCCTCCCCATGAATACCCCACCCCAATTAACTCCCCCTCCCCATCAACACTCCATCCCCATCAACACCCCACCCCATTAACACTCCTCCCCATCAACACCCCACCCCCTTCAACACGCCTTCCCCATCAACACTCTTCCCCATCAACAGCCTTCCCCTTCAACACCCCCCATTAACACTCCTCCCCATCAACACCCCACCCCTATCAACACCCCACCCCCTTCAACACGCCTTCCTCATCAACACTCCACCCCATCAACACTCCACCCCATCAACACCCCACCCCATCAACACCCCACCCTCATCAACACCCCCTCCCCCATCAACACCCATTCCCATCAACATCCCACCCCCATCAACACCCACACCCATCAACACTCCACCCCAACAACACCCCACCACATCAATATCCCACCCCCATCAACACCTCACCCCCATCAACACCAACAACCCACCCCATCAACACCCCACCCCCATCAACACTCCTCCCCATCAAAACCCCACCCTCAGCAACATCCCACCCCATCAACACCCCCTCCCCATCAACACCCCTCCGCCATCAACACCCGTCCACCATCAATACCCCTCGCCATCACCAACCCTCCCCCAACACCCCTCCCATCAACACCCCCTCCGATCCACACCCCACACCATCAACACACACTCCCCAACAACACCTCTCCCCATCAACACCCCTCCCCATCAACATCCCACCACTATCAACACCCCACTCCATCAACACTCATCCCCATCAACACTCATCCCCATCAACACCCCATCCCCATCAACACCTCACACCATCAACACCCCTCCCCCACATCAACACCCCTCCCCCACATCAACACTCCCTCCCCATCAACACCCCACCCCATCAACACCACATCCCATCAACACCCCACCCGATCAACACACCACCCATCAACACCCCTCCCCATGAACACCCTGCACCAATCAACTCCCCCTCCCCATCAACATCCCACCCCATCAACACCCCTCCCTAGCAACACCCCACCCACTCCATCAACACCCCACTAACACCCCACCCCCATTAACACCCCATCCCCATCAACACCCCACCCCATCAATACTCCTCCACATCAACACCCCGCCATCAACACCCCACCCCCATCAACACCTCACCCCCATCAACACCACTCCCCATCAACATCCCATCTCCATCAACACTCCCTCCCCCATCAACTCCCCTCACCAACCCTCCCCCATCAACACCCCCTCCGATCAACACCCCACACCATCAACACCCACTCCCCTAAACCCCTCCCCATCAACACCCCTCCCCATCAACACCCCATCCCCATCCCCATCAACACCCCATCCCCATCAACACCCCAACCCAATCAACACCCCACCCTCATCAACACGCCTTCCCCATCAACACTCCTCCTCAACACCCCCTCCCCATCAACACCCATTCCCATCAACACCCCACCCCTGTCAATACCCGCCCCCCTTCAACACGCCTTCCCCATCAACACCCCTCCCCATCACTCCATCAACACTCCACCCCATCAACACACCACCCTCATCAACACCCCCTCCCCCATCAACACTCCACCCAAACAACACCTCACCCCATCAACAATCCACCCCATCAACACTCCACCCCATCAACACCCCACCCTCATCCACACCCCCTCCCCCATCAACACTCCACCCCAACAATACCCCACCCCAACAACACCCCACCCCATCAATACCCCTCTCCCATCAACACCGCTCCCCCAACAACACACCCCACCCCCATCAACACCCCTCACCCATCAACACCCGTTTCGATACCCCGACCCCAACAGCACACTAACCCATCAACACCCCTCCGCCATCGACACCCCTCCCCCATCAATTTCCCACTCTTCCCCCATCAACACGCCCTCCCCATCAACACTCCAAACCATCAACAGCCCTCCCCATCAACACCCCACCCCCATCAACACGCCATCCCCATCAACACTCCTCCCCATCAACACTCCACCACATCAACACCGCACCATCAACACCCCACCCCATCAACACACCTCCCCATCAACACACCAACCCCAACAACACCCCACCCAATCAACACCCCTCCCCAACAACACCCCACCCCATCAACACCCTCTCCCCATCGTCACCACACACCCATCAATGCCCCTCCACCATCAACACCCCATCCCCATCAACACCCCGCCCCATCAACACCCCTCCCCCATCAACACCCACCCCCATCAACATCCCTCCCCATCAACACCCCTCCCCATCAACACCCCACCCCTATCAACACCCCACCCCCTTCAACACGCCTTCCCCATGAACACCCCACCCCCATCAACACACCTCCCTATCAACATCCCTCCCCATCAACACCCCACCCCTATCAACACCCCACCCCCTTCAACACGCCTTCCCCATCAACACCCATCCCCCATAAACACTCCACCCCATTAACACCCCACCCACATCAACATCCCAACCCCATCAACATCCCACCCCATCAACACCCCACCCCTAACAACACCACACCCCAATCAACTCCCCACCCCCATCAACACCCCGTCCCAATCAACCCCCCACCCCCATCAACACCCCTCCCCATCAACACACCACCCCCATTAACACACCACCCCCATTAACACGCCACCCCCATTAACACCCCTCCCCCATCAACATACCACCCCCATCAACACACCACCCCATCAACACTCCTCCCCATCAACACCCCACCCCCATCAACACCCCACCCCCATCAACACCCCTCCCCATCAACACCCCAGCCCCATCAACACCCCATCCCCCTCAACACCCCACCCCCGTCAACACTCCACCCCCATTAACACCTCTCCATTAACACCCCACCCCCATCAACACCCCTCCCACATCAACACACCACCCCCATCTACCCCCCTCCCCCATCAATACCCCACTCCCATCAACACCCCACCCCCATCAACACCCCCTCCGATCAACACCCCACCCCCATCAACACCCCACCCCATCAACACCACTCCCCCATCAACACCCCACCCCATCAACACCCCATCCGCATCAACACCCCACCCGCATCAACACGCCGCTCCATCAACACCCCACCCCCATCAACACCCCACCCCATCAACACCCCACCCCATCAACACCCCATCCCCATCAACACCCCTCCCCCATCAACACCCCTCCCCCATCAATACCCCACCCCAATCAACACCCCTCCCCATCAACACCCCACCCCCATCAACAACCCAACCCCAACAACACCCCAGCCCCATCAACACCCCAGCCCCATCAACACCCCTCCCCATCAACACCCCACCCCCATCAACAACCCAACCCCAACAACACCCCAGCCCCATCAACACCCCAGCCCCATCAACACCCCACCCCCATCAACACTCCTCCCCATCAACACACCACCCCCATCAACACCCCACCCCATCAACACCCCACCCCCATCAACACTCCTCCCCATCAACACACCACCCCCATCAACACCCCACCCCATCAACACCGCACCCGCATCAACACTCCTCCCCATCAACACCCCACCCCCATCAACATCCCACCCCATCAACACCCCACCCCATCAACACCCCACCCCCATCAACACCCCGCCCCAATCAACCCCCCACCCCCATCAACACCCCTCCCCATCAACACACCACCCCCATTAACACGCCACCCCCGTTAACACGCCACCCGCATCAACACACCAAACCATCAACATACCACCCACATCAACACACCACCCCCATCAACACTCCTCCCCATCATCACCCCACCCCCATCAACACCCCACTCCTATCAACACCGCTCCCCATCAACACCCCAGCCCCATTAACACCCCATCCCCCTCAACACCCCACCCCCGTCAACACCCCACCCCCATCAACACCCCTCCCACATCAACACACCAACCCCAACTACACCCCTCCCCCATCAATACCCCACCCCCATCAACACCCCACCCCCATCAACACCCCCTCCGATCAACACCCCACCCCCATCAACACCCCACCCCATCAACACCCCGCCCCATCAACACCCCTCCCCCATCAACACCCATCCCCATCAACATCCCTCCCCATCAACACCCCTCCCCATCAACACCCCACCCCTATCAACACCCCACCCCCTTCAACACGCCTTCCCCATGAACACCCCACCCCCATCAACACACCTCCCTATCAACATCCCTCCCCATCAACACCCCACCCCTATCAACACCCCACCCCCTTCAACATGCCTTCCCCATCAACACCCATCCCCCATAAACACTCCACCCCATCAACACTCCACCCCATCTACACCGCAACCCCATCAACACACCCCCCCCATCATCACACCCTACCCATCAACACCCCACCTCCATCAACACACCACCTCCATCAACACACCCTACCCAACACCCCACCCCATCAACGCCCCCTCCCCATCAACGCCCTCTCCACATCTACACCCCACCCCCATCAACGCCCCTCCACCATCAACATACCACCCCATCAACACCCCACCCCCATCAACACCCCACCCCAACAACACCTCACCCCCAACAACACCTCACCCCCATCAACACCCCACCCATGAACACCAACACCCCCATCAACACCCCACCCCCATCAACACTACTCCCCATCAACACCCGCCCCATCAACATCCCACCCCATCAACACACCCACCCCATCAACACAGCTCCGCCATCAACACCCTTCCGCCATCAATACCCCTCGCCATCACCAACCCTCCCCCAACACTCCTCCCATCAACATCCCCTCCGATCCACACCCCACACCATCAACACACACTCCCCAACAACACCTCTCCCCATCAACACCCCTCCCCATCAACATCCCACCACTATCAACACCCCACTCCATCAACACTCATCCCCATCAACACCCCATCCCCATCAACACCTCACACCATCAACACCCCTCCCCCACATCAACACCCCTCCCTATCAACATCCCTCCCCATCAACACCCCACCCCCTTCAACACGCCTTCCCCATCAACACTCTTCCCCATCAACAGCCCTCCCCTTCAACACCCCCCATTAACACTCCTCCCCATCAACACCCCATCCCTATCAACACCCCACCCCCTTCAACACGCCTTCCTCATCAACACTCCACCCCATCAACACTCCACCCCATCAACACCCCACCCCATCAACACCCCACCCTCATCAACACCCCCTCCCCCATCAACACCCATTCCCATCAACATCCCACCCCCATCAACACCCACACCCATCAACACTCCACCCCAACAACACCCCACCACATCAATATCCCACCCCCATCAACACCCCACCCCCATCAACACTACTCCCCATCAACATCCGACCCCATTAACATCCCACCCCATCAACACAGCTCCGCCATCAACACCCGTCCGCCATCAATACCCCTCGCCATCACCAACCCTCCCCAACACTCCTCCCATCAACACCCCCTCCGATCAACACCCCACACCATCAACACCCATCTCCATCAACACCCCTCCCCATCAACACCTCACACCATAAACACCACTCCCCCACATCAACACACCTCCCCATCAACACCCCACCCCCATCAACTCCTCACCCCATCAACATTTCACTCCATCAACACCTCACCCTCATCAACACCTCAACCCCATCAACACCTCACCCCCATCAACACTCCTCCCCATCAACACCACACTCCCATCAACACCCCACCCCATCAACACTCCTCCCCATCAACATCCCACGCCCATCAACACCCCCTCCCCAACAACACCCCCTCCCCATCAACACCTCACCCCCATCAACACCCCACCATCAACACTCTTCCCCATCAACACCCCACCTCCATCAACACTTCTCCCCATCAGCACCCTCTCCCCATCAACACCCTCTCCCCACCAACACCCCACCCCCATCAACACCTCACCCCTATCAACACCTCAACCCCTTCAACACCCCACCCCATCAACACTCCTCCCCATCAACATCCCACGCCCATCAACACCCCCTCTCCATCAACACCTCACCCCCATCAACACCTCACCCCCTTCAACACCTCACCCACATCAACACTCCTCCCCATCAACACCCCACCCCCATCAAAAACCCACTCCCATCAACACGCCACTCCCATCAACACCCCACTCCCATCAACACCCCACCCCCATCAACACTCCTCCCCATCAACACCACACCCCTATCAACACTCCTCCCCATCAACACCGCACCCCATCAACACCCCACCCCATCAACACCCCACCCCATCAACACCCCACCCCATCAACATCCCACCCCCATCAACATCCCACCCCATCAACACCCCACCCCATCAACACCCCACCCCCATCAACATCCCACCCCATCAACATCCCACCCCATCAACACCCCACCCCTATCAACACCACACCCCAATCAACTCCCCACCCCCATCAACACCCCGTCCCAATCAACCCCCCACCCCCATCAACACCCCTCCCCATCAACACACCACCCCCATTAACACGCCACCCCCATCAACACCCCTCCCCCATCAACATACCATCCCCATCAACACACCACCCCATCAACACTCCTCCCCATCAACACCCCACCATCAACGCCCCTCCACCATCAACACCCCTCCCCATCAACACCCCTCCCCCATCAACATCCCTCCGCCATCAACACCCCTCCCCATCAACAACCCGCCCCAATCAACTCCCCCTCCCTATCAACAACCCTCCCCATGAATACCCCACCCCAATTAACTCCCCCTCCCCATCAACACTCCATCCCCATCAACACCCCACCCCATTAACACTCCTCCCCATCAACACCCCACCCCCTTCAACACGCCTTCCCCATCAACACTCTTCCCCATCAACAGCCCTCCCCTTCAACACCCCCCATTAACACTCCTCCCCATCAACACCCCACCCCTATCAACACCCCACCCCCTTCAACACGCCTTCCTCATCAACACTCCACCCCATCAACACCCCACCCTCATCAACACTCCCTCCCCCATCAACACCCATTCCCATCAACATCCCACCCCCATCAACACCCACATCCATCAACACTCCACCCCAACAACACCCCACCACATCAATATCCCACCCCCATCAACACCTCACCCCCATCAACACCAACAACCCACCCCATCAACACCCCACCCCCATCAACACTCCTCCCCATCAAAACCCCACCCTCAGCAACATCCCGCCTCATCAACACCCCCTCCCCATCAACACCCCTCCGCCATCAACACACGTCCACCATCAATACCCCTCGCCATCACCAACCCTCCCCCAACACCCCTCCCATCAACACCCCCTCCGATCCACACCCCACACCATCAACACACACTCCCCAACAACACCTCTCCCCATCAACACCCCTCCCCATCAACATCCCACCACTATCAACACCCCACTCCATCAACACTCATCCCCATCAACACCCCATCCCCATCAACACCTCACACCATCAACACCCCTCCCCCACATCAACACCCCTCCCTATCAACATCCCTCCCCATCAACACCCCACCCCTATCAACACCCCACCCCCTTCAACACGCCTTCCCCGTCAACACCCATCCCCCATAAACACTCCACCCCATCAACACTCCACCCCATCTACACCGCACCCCCATCAACACACCACCCCCATCAACACACCCTACCCATCAACACCCCATCTCCATCAACACACCATCTCCATCAACACACCATCTCCATCAACACACCCTACCCAACACCCCACCCCATCAACACCCCCTCCCCATCAACGCCCTCTCCACATCAACACCCCACCCCCATCAACGCCCCTCCACCATCAACACACCACCCCATCAACACCCCACCCCCATCAACACCCCACCCCAACAACACCTCACCCCCATAAACACCCCACCCATGAACACCAACACCCCCATCAACACCCCACCCCCATCAACACTACTCCCCATCAACACCCGACCCCATCAACATCCCACCCCATCAACACACCCACCCCATCAACACAGCTCCGCCATCAACACCCGTCCGCCATCAATACCCCTCGCCATCACCAACCCTCCCCCAACACTCCTCCCATCAACACCCCCTCCGATCAACACCCCACACCATCAACACCCATCTCCATCAACACCCCTCCCCATCAACACCTCACACCATAAACATCCCTCCCCCACATCAACACACCTCCCCATCAACACCCCACCCCCATCAACTCCTCACCCCATCAACATTTCACTCCATCAACACCTCACCCCCATCAACACCTCAACCCCATCAACACCTCACCCCCATGAACACTCCTCCCCATCAACACCCCACTCCCAAAAACACCCCACCCCATCAACACTCCTCCCCATCAACATCCCACGCCCATCAACACTCCTCCCCATCAACACCTCACCCCCATCAACACCCCACCATCAACACTCCTCCCCATCAACACCCCACCCCCATTAACACTTCTACCCATCAGCACCCTCTCCCCATCAACACCCTCTCCCCACCAACACCCCACCCCCATCAACACCTCACCCCCATCAACACCTCAACCCCTTCAACACCCCACCCCATCAACACTCCTCCCCATCAACATCCCACCCCCATCAAAATCCTACGCCCATCAACACCCCCTCCCCATCAACACCTCACCCCAATCAACACCTCACCCCCTTCAACACCTCACCCACATCAACACTCCTCCCCATCAACACCCCACCCCCATCAAAAACCCACTCCCATCAACACGCCACTCCCATCAACACCCCACCCCCATCAACACTCCTCCCCATCAACACCCCACCCCTATCAACACTCCTCCCCATCAACACCCCACCCCATCTACACCCCACCCCATCAACACCCCACCCCCATCAACATTCCACCCCCATCAACATCCCACCCCCATCAACATCCCACCCCCATCAACATCCCACCCCATCAACACCCCACCCCATCAACACCCCACCCCATCAACACCCCACCCCCATCAACATCCCACCCCCATCAACATCCCACCCCTATCAACACCACACCCCAATCAACTCCCCACCCCCATCAACACCCCGTCCCAATCAACCCCCCACCCCCATCAACACCCCTCCCCATCAACACACCACCCCCATTAACACGCCACCCCCATTAACATGCCACCCCCATCAACACCCCTCCCCCATCAACATACCACCCCCATCAACACACCACCCCATCAACACTCCTCCCCATCAACACCCCACCCCCATCAACACCCCACCCCCATCAACACCCCTCCCCATCAACACCCCAGCCCCATCAACACCCCATCCCTCTCAACACCCCACCCTCGTCAACACTCCACCCCCATTAACACCTCTCCATTAACACCCCACCCCCATCAACACCCCTCCCACATCAACACACCATCCCCATCTACCCCCCTCCCCCATCAATACCACACCCCCATCAACACCCCACCCCCATCAACACCCCCTCCGATCAACACCCCACCCCCATCAACACCCCACCCCATCAACACCACTCCCCCATCAACACCCCACCCCATCAACACCCCATCCGCATCAACACCCCACCCGCATCAACACCCCTCCCCATCAACACCCCTCCCCCATTAACATCCCTCCCCCATCAACACCCCTCCCCATCAACAACCCGCCCCAATCAACTCCCCCTCCCTATCAACAACCCTCCCCATGAATACCCCACCCCAATTAACTCCCCCTCCCCATCAACACTCCATCCCCATCAACACCCCACCCCATTAACACTCCTCCCCATCAACACCCCACCCTCTTCAACACGCCTTCCCCATCAACACTCTTCCCCATCAACAGCCCTCCCCTTCAACACCCCCCATTAACACTCCTCCCCAACAACACCCCCTCCCCATCAACACCTCACCCCCATCAACACCCCACCATCAACACTCTTCCCCATCAACACCCCACCCCCATCAACACTTCTCCCCATCAGCACCCTCTCCCCATCAACACCCTCTCCCCACCAACACCTCACCCCCATCAACACCTCAACCCCTTCAACACCCCACCCCATCAACACTCCTCCCCATCAACATCCCACCCCCATCAACATCCCACGCCCATCAACACCCCCTCTCCATCAACACCTCACCCCCATCAACACCTCACCCCCTTCAACACCTCACCCACATCAACACTCCTCCCCATCAACACCCCACCCCCATCAAAAACCCACTCCCATCAACACGCCACTCCCATCAACACCCCACTCCCATCAACACCCCACCCCCATCAACACTCCTCCCCATCAACACCACACCCCTATCAACACTCCTCCCCATCAACACCCCACCCCATCAACACCCCACCCCATCAACACCCCACCCCCATCAACATCCCACCCCCATCAACATCCCACCCCATCAACACCCCACCCCATCAACACCCCACCCCCATCAACATCCCACCCCCATCAACATCCCACCCCATCAACACCCCACCCCTATCAACACCACACCCCAATCAACTCCCCACCCCCATCAACACCCCGTCCCAATCAACCCCCCACCCCCATCAACACCCCTCCCCATCAACACACTACCCCCATTAACACGCCACCCCCATTAACATGCCACCCCCATCAACACCCCTCCCCCATCAACATACCATCCCCATCAACACACCACCCCATCAACACTCCTCCCCATCAACGCCCCACCATCAACGCCCCTCCACCATCAACACCCCTCCCCATCAACACCCCTCCCCCATCAACATCCCTCCGCCATCAACACCCCTCCCCATCAACAACCCGCCCCAATCAACTCCCCCTCCCTATCAACAACCCTCCCCATGAATACCCCACCCCAATTAACTCCCCCTCCCCATCAACACTCCATCCCCATCAACACCCCAACCCATTAACACTCCTCCCCATCAACACCCCACCCCCTTCAACACGCCTTCCCCATCAACACTCTTCCCCATCAACAGCCTTCCCCTTCAACACCCCCCATTAACACTCCTCCCCATCAACACCCCACCCCTATCAACACCCCACCCCCTTCAACACGCCTTCCTCATCAACACTCCACCCCATCAACACTCCACCCCATCAACACCCCACCCCATCAACACCCCACCCTCATCAACACCCCCTCCCCCATCAACACCCATTCCCATCAACATCCCACCCCCATCAACACCCACACCCATCAACACTCCACCCCAACAACACCCCACCACATCAATATCCCACCCCCATCAACACCTCACCCCCATCAACACCAACAACCCACCCCATCAACACCCCACCCCCATCAACACTCCTCCCCATCAAAACCCCACCCTCAGCAACATCCCACCCCATCAACACCCCCTCCCCATCAACACCCCTCCGCCATCAACACCCGTCCACCATCAATACCCCTCGCCATCACCAACCCTCCCCCAACACCCCTCCCATCAACACCCCCTCCGATCCACACCCCACACCATCAACACACACTCCCCAACAACACCTCTCCCCATCAACACCCCTCCCCATCAACATCCCACCACTATCAACACCCCACTCCATCAACACTCATCCCCATCAACACCCCATCCCCATCAACACCTCACACCATCAACACCCCTCCCCCACATCAACACCCCTCCCCCACATCAACACTCCCTCCCCATCAACACCCCACCCCATCAACACCACATCCCATCAACACCCCACCCGATCAACACACCACCCATCAACACCCCTCCCCATGAACACCCTGCACCAATCAACTCCCCCTCCCCATCAACATCCCACTCCATCAACACCCCTCCCTAGCAACACCCCACCCACTCCATCAACACCCCACTAACACCCCACCCCCATTAACACCCCATCCCCATCAACACCCCACCCCATCAATACTCCTCCACATCAACACCCCGCCATCAACACCCCACCCCCATCAACACCTCACCCCCATCAACACCACTCCCCATCAACATCCCATCTCCATCAACACTCCCTCCCCCATCAACTCCCCTCACCAACCCTCCCCCATCAACACCCCCTCCGATCAACACCCCACACCATCAACACCCACTCCCCTAAACCCCTCCCCATCAACACCCCTCCCCATCAACACCCCATCCCCATCCCCATCAACACCCCATCCCCATCAACACCCCAACCCAATCAACACCCCACCCTCATCAACACGCCTTCCCCATCAACACTCCTCCTCAACACCCCCTCCCCATCAACACCCATTCCCATCAACACCCCACCCCTGTCAATACCCGCCCCCCTTCAACACGCCTTCCCCATCAACACCCCTCCCCATCACTCCATCAACACTCCACCCCATCAACACACCACCCTCATCAACACCCCCTCCCCCATCAACACTCCACCCAAACAACACCTCACCCCATCAACAATCCACCCCATCAACACTCCACCCCATCAACACCCCACCCTCATCCACACCCCCTCCCCCATCAACACTCCACCCCAACAATACCCCACCCCAACAACACCCCACCCCATCAATACCCCTCTCCCATCAACACCGCTCCCCCAACAACACACCCCACCCCCATCAACACCCCTCACCCATCAACACCCGTTTCGATACCCCTACCCCAACAGCACACTAACCCATCAACACCCCTCCGCCATCGACACCCCTCCCCCATCAATTTCCCACTCTTCCCCCATCAACACGCCCTCCCCATCAACACTCCAAACCATCAACAGCCCTCCCCATCAACACCCCACCCCCATCAACACGCCATCCCCATCAACACTCCTCCCCATCAACACTCCACCACATCAACACCGCACCATCAACACCCCACCCCATCAACACACCTCCCCATCAACACACCAACCCCAACAACACCCCACCCAATCAACACCCCTCCCCAACAACACCCCACCCCATCAACACCCTCTCCCCATCGTCACCACACACCCATCAATGCCCCTCCACCATCAACACCCCATCCCCATCAACACCCCGCCCCATCAACACCCCTCCCCCATCAACACCCACCCCCATCAACATCCCTCCCCATCAACACCCCTCCCCATCAACACCCCACCCCTATCAACACCCCACCCCCTTCAACACGCCTTCCCCATGAACACCCCACCCCCATCAACACACCTCCCTATCAACATCCCTCCCCATCAACACCCCACCCCTATCAACACCCCACCCCCTTCAACACGCCTTCCCCATCAACACCCATCCCCCATAAACACTCCACCCCATTAACACCCCACCCACATCAACATCCCAACCCCATCAACATCCCACCCCATCAACACCCCACCCCTAACAACACCACACCCCAATCAACTCCCCACCCCCATCAACACCCCGTCCCAATCAACCCCCCACCCCCATCAACACCCCTCCCCATCAACACACCACCCCCATTAACACGCCACCCCCATTAACACGCCACCCCCATTAACACCCCTCCCCCATCAACATACCACCCCCATCAACACACCACCCCATCAACACTCCTCCCCATCAACACCCCACCCCCATCAACACCCCACCCCCATCAACACCCCTCCCCATCAACACCCCAGCCCCATCAACACCCCATCCCCCTCAACACCCCACCCCCGTCAACACTCCACCCCCATTAACACCTCTCCATTAACACCCCACCCCCATCAACACCCCTCCCACATCAACACACCACCCCCATCTACCCCCCTCCCCCATCAATACCCCACCCCCATCAACACCCCACCCCCATCAACACCCCCTCCGATCAACACCCCACCCCCATCAACACCCCACCCCATCAACACCACTCCCCCATCAACACCCCACCCCATCAACACCCCATCCGCATCAACACCCCACCCGCATCAACACGCCGCTCCATCAACACCCCACCCCCATCAACACCCCACCCCATCAACACCCCACCCCATCAACACCCCATCCCCATCAACACCCCTCCCCCATCAACACCCCTCCCCCATCAATACCCCACCCCCATCAACACCCCACCCCCATCAACAACCCAACCCCAACAACACCCCAGCCCCATCAACACCCCAGCCCCATCAACACCCCACCCCCATCAACAACCCAACCCCAACAACACCCCAGCCACATCAACACCCCAGCCCCATCAACACCCCACCCCCATCAACACTCCTCCCCATCAACACACCACCCCCATCAACACCCCACCCCATCAACACCCCACCCCCATCAACACTCCTCCCCATCAACACACCACCCCCATCAACACCCCACCCCATCAACACCCCACCCGCATCAACACTCCTACCCATCAACACCCCACCCCCATCAACATCCCACCCCATCAACACCCCACCCCATCAACACCCCACCCCCATCAACACCCCGCCCCAATCAACCCCCCACCCCCATCAACACCCCTCCCCATCAACACACCACCCCCATTAACACGCCACCCCCGTTAACACGCCACCCGCATCAACACCCCTCCCCATCAACATACCACCCACATCAACACACCACCCCCATCAACACTCCTCCCCATCATCACCCCACCCCCATCAACACCCCACTCCTATCAACACCGCTCCCCATCAACACCCCAGCCCCATTAACACCCCATCCCCCTCAACACCCCACCCCCGTCAACACCCCACCCCCATCAACACCCCTCCCACATCAACACACCAACCCCAACTACACCCCTCCCCCATCAATACCCCACCCCCATCAACACCCCACCCCCATCAACACCCCCTCCGATCAACACCCCACCCCCATCAACACCCCACCCCATCAACACCACTCCCCCATCAACACCCCACCCCATCAACACCCCATCCGCATCAACACCCCACCCGCATCAACACACCTCCCCATCAACACCCCACCCCCATCAACACTCTGCTCCATCAACACCCCACCCCCATCAACACCCCACCCCATCAACACCCCACCCCCATCAACACCCCTCCCCATTAACACGCCACCCCCATTAACACCCCTCCCCATCAACATACCACCCCCATCAACACACCACACCCATCAACACACCACACCCATCAACACACCACCCCCATCAACACCCCACACCCATCAACACCCCTCCCCATCAACACCCCATCCCCATCAACATGCCTCCCCCATCAAAACCCCTCCCCCATCAACACCCCACCCCCATCAACACCCCACCCCCATCTACACTCCATCCCCATCAACACCTCTCCCCCATTAACACCCCACCCCCCAACATCCCTCCCACATCAACACCCCTCCCCCATCAACACCCCACCCCCATCAACACCCCTCCCCCATCAATACCCCACCCCCATCAACACCCCTCCCCATCAACACCCCACCCCCATCAACAACCCAACCCCAACAACACCCCAGCCCCATCAACACCCCATCCCCATCAACACTTCTCCCCATCAACACCACACCCCCATCAACACACCACCCCATCAACACCCCACCCCCATCAACACCCCTCCCCATCAACACCCCACCCCCATCAACAACCCAACCCCAACAACACCCCAGCCCCATCAACACCCCAGCCCCATCAACACCCCACCCCCATCAACACTCCTCCCCATCAACACACCACCCCCATCAACACCCCACCCCATCAACACCCCACCCGCATCAACACTCCTCCCCGCATCAACACTCCTCCCCATCAACACCCCACCCCCATCAACAGTCCGCTCCATCAACACCCCACCCCATCAGCACCCCACCCCCATCAACAACCCAACCCCAACAACACCCCAGCTCCATCAACACCCCACCCCCTTCAATACCCCACCCCATCAACACCCCACCCCATCAACACTCCTCCCCATCAACATCCCACGCCTATCAACACCCCCTCCCCATCAACACCTCACCCCCATCAACACCTCACCCCCATTAACACCCCACCATCAACACTCCTCCCCATCAACACCTCACCCCCATCAACACTTCTCCCCATCAGCACCCTCTCCCCATCAACACCCTCTCCCCACCAACACCCCACCCCCCTCAACACCTCACCCCCATCAACACCCCACCCCATCAACACTCCTCCCCATCAGCATCCCACCCCCATCAACATCGCAAGCCCATCTATACCCCCTCCCCAACAACACCCTCCCCATCAACACCCCATCCACATCAACACGCCTCCCCCATCAAAACCCCTCCCCCATCAACACCCCACCCCCATCAACACCCCACCCCCATCTACACTCCATCCCCATCAACACCTCTCCCCCATTAACACCCCACCCCCCCAACATCCCTCCCACATCAACACCCCTCCTCCATCAACACCCCACCCCCATCAACACCCCTCCCCCATCAATACCCCACCCCCATCAACACCCCTCCCCATCAACACCCCACCCCCATCAACAACCCAACCCCAACAACACCCCAGCCCCATCAACACCCCACCCCCATCAACACTTCTCCCCATCAACACCACACCCCCATCAACACCCCACCCCCATCAACAACCCAACCCCAACAACACCCCAGCCCCACCAACACCCCACCCCCATCAACACTCCTCCCCATCAACACACCACCCCATCAACACCCCACCCCCATCAACACCCCTCCCCATCAACACCCCAGCCCCACCAACACCCCACCCCCATCAACACTCCTCCCCATCAACACCCCAGCCCCACCAACACCCCACCCCCATCAACACTCCTCCCCATCAACACACCACCCCATCAACACCCCACCCCCATCAACACCCCACCCCCATCAACACTCCTCCCCATCAACACCCCACCCCCATCAACACGCCTCACCCATCAACACCCCAGCACCGTCAACACCCCTCCCCCATCAACACCCGCCCCCATCAACACCCCGCCCATATCAACACCCCAGCCCCATCAACACCCCACCCTATCAACACCCCTCCCCATCAACACCCCACAGCCATCAAACCCCCTCCCCCATCAACAGCAAACCCCATCAACACTCCACCCCCATCAACACCCAACCCCATCAACACCTCACCCCATCAACACCCCACCCCCATCAACGCCACACCCCCATCAACACCCCACCCCCATCAACACTCCACCCCAATCAACACCCTCCCCTTCAACACCCCACCCCCATCAACACGCCAACCCATCAACACCTCACCGCCATCCACACCGCAACCCCATCAACACCCCACCCCCATCGACACCACACCTCATCAACACCCCAGCCCCATCAACTCCCCTCCCCTATCAACACTCCTCCCCATCAGCATCCCACCCCCATCAACACCCCTCCCCCATCAACACCCCTTCCCCATCAACAGCCCACCCCCATCAACACCCCTCCGCCATCAACACACCTCCCCATGAACACCCCAGCCCCATTAACACACCTGACCCATCAACACCCCTCCCCCATCAACACCACTCCCCATCAATGCCCCACCCCCATCAACACTCCACCCCCATCAACACTCCACCCCCTTCAACACTCCACCCCATCAACACTCCACTCCATCAACACTTCTCCCCCATCAACACCCCACCCCCATCAACACACCACCCCCATCAACACACCACCCCATCAACACTCCACCCCCATCAACACCCCTCCCCCATCAACACCCGTCCCCATCAAGACCCCAGCCCCATCAACACCCCAACCCCATCAACACCCCACCCCTTCAACATCTTTCCCCATCAACACCCCACCCCATCAACACACCACCACCATCAACACCCCACCCCCAACAACACCCCTCCCCCATCAACACCCCACCTGCATCAACACTCCTCCCCATCAACACCCCACCCCCATCAACACTCCTCCCCATCAACACCCCACACCAATCAACACTCCTCCCCATCAACACCCCACCCATATCAACACACCACCCCATCAACACTCCTCCCCATCAACACACCACCCCATTAACACCCCACCCCATCAACACCCCCTCCCCATCAACACCCCGCCCCAATCAACTCCCCACCCCCATCAACACCGCGCCCCAATCAACCCCCCACCCCCATCAACACCCCTCCCCATCAACACCCCACACCCATCCACATCAACACCTCACCACCATCAACCCCTCACCCCCATCAACACCCCAACCCCCATCAACATCCCACACCCGTCAACATCCCACGCCCATCAACACCCCCTCCCCATCAACACCCCTCCCCATCAACATCCCTCCACATCAACACCCCACCCTCATCAACACCCCACCCCATCAACACCCCACCCCCATCAACACCCCACCCCCATCAACACCCCTCCCCCATCAACACCCCACCCCCATCAACACCCCACCCCTATCAACACTCCTCCCCATCAACACACCACCTCCATCAACACCCCTCCCCCATCAACACCCCAGCCCCATCAACACCCCTCCCCCATCAACACCCCAGCCACATCAACACCCCTCCCCCATCAACACCCCACCTTATCAACAACCCACGCCCATCAACAACCCCTCAACATCAACACCCCACCCCGCTCAACACCCCACCCCCATCAACACCCCAACCCCATCAACACCCCAGCCCCATCAACACCCCTCCCCATCAACATCCCTTCCCCATCAACACCCCACCCCCATCAACAATCCACCCCGATCAACACCCCTCTCCCATCAACACCCCTCCCCATCAACACCCCAGCCCCATCAACACCCCAGCCCCATCAACACCCCAGCCCCATCAACACCCCTCCCCATCAACGCCCCACTCCCATCAACACTCCACCCCCATCAACACTCACCACCATCAACACTCCACCCCCATCAACACTCCATCCCCATCAACACAACTCCCACATCAACACCCCTCCCCATCAACACGCCTCCCCATCAACACCCCAGCCCCATCAACACCCCACCCCATCAACACCCCTCCCCCATCAACACTCCACCCTTACCAACACACCATCCCCATCAACACCCCACACCATCAACACCCCACCCCATCAACACCCCACCCCCATCAACACTCCACCCCCATCAACACTCCACCCCCATCAACACCCCTCCCCATCAACACCCCAGCCCCATCAACACCCCAGCCCCATCAACACCCCTTCGCCATCAACACCCCAGCCCCATCAACACCCCACCCCCATCAACACTCATCCCCATCAACACCCCACCCCATCAACAACACTCCCCCATCAACACCCCACCCCATTAACAACCCACCCGCATCAACACTCCTCCCCATCAACACCCCACCCCCGTCAACACTCCACCCCATCAACACCACACCCCCATCAACACCCCACCCCCATCAACACACCTCCCCATCAACACCTCACCCCATCAACACCCCGTCCCAATCAACACCCCACGCCCATCAACACACCGCCCCAATCACGCCCCGCCCCCATCAACACCCCACCCAAACAACCCCCCACCCCCATCAACACCCCTCCCCATCAACACCCCACCCCTTCAACATCCTTCCCCATCAACACCCCACCCCATCAACACCCCACCACCATCAACACTCCACCACCATCAACACCCCACCCCCATCAACACTCCACCCCCATCAACACCCAACCCCATCAACACCTCACCCCATCAACACCCCACCCCCATCAACGCCACACCCCCATCAACACCCCACCCCCATCAACACTCCACCCCAATCAACACCCTCCCCTTCAACACCCCACCCCCATCAACACGCCAACCCATCAACACCTCACCGCCATCCACACCGCAACCCCATCAACACCCCACCCCCATCGACACCACACCTCATCAACACCCCAGCCCCATCAACTCCCCTCCCCTATCAACACTCCTCCCCATCAGCATCCCACCCCCATCAACACCCCTCCCCCATCAACACCCCTTCCCCATCAACAGCCCACCCCCATCAACACCCCTCCGCCATCAACACACCTCCCCATGAACACCCCAGCCCCATTAACACACCTGACCCATCAACACCCCTCCCCCATCAACACCACTCCCCATCAACACCCCACCCCCATCAACACTCCACCCCAATCAACACCCTCCCCTTCAACACCCCACCCCCATCAACACGCCAACCCATCAACACCTCACCGCCATCCACACCGCAACCCCATCAACACCCCACCCCCATCGACACCACACCTCATCAACACCCCAGCCCCATCAACTCCCCTCCCCTATCAACACTCCTCCCCATCAGCATCCCACCCCCATCAACACCCCTCCCCCATCAACACCCCTTCCCCATCAACAGCCCACCCCCATCAACACCCCTCCGCCATCAACACACCTCCCCATGAACACCCCAGCCCCATTAACACACCTGACCCATCAACACCCCTCCCCCATCAACACCACTCCCCATCAATGCCCCACCCCCATCAACACTCCACCCCCATCAACACTCCACCCCCTTCAACACTCCACCCCATCAACACTCCACTCCATCAACACTTCTCCCCCATCAACACCCCACCCCCATCAACACACCACCCCCATCAACACACCACCCCATCAACACTCCACCCCCATCAACACCCCTCCCCCATCAACACCCGTCCCCATCAAGACCCCAGCCCCATCAACACCCCAACCCCATCAACACCCCACCCCTTCAACATCTTTCCCCATCAACACCCCACCCCATCAACACACCACCACCATCAACACCCCACCCCCAACAACACCCCTCCCCCATCAACACCCCACCTGCATCAACACTCCTCCCCATCAACACCCCACCCCCATCAACACTCCTCCCCATCAACACCCCACACCAATCAACACTCCTCCCCATCAACACCCCACCCATATCAACACACCACCCCATCAACACTCCTCCCCATCAACACACCACCCCATTAACACCCCACCCCATCAACACCCCCTCCCCATCAACACCCCGCCCCAATCAACTCCCCACCCCCATCAACACCGCGCCCCAATCAACCCCCCACCCCCATCAACACCCCTCCCCATCAACACCCCACACCCATCCACATCAACACCTCACCACCATCAACCCCTCACCCCCATCAACACCCCAACCCCCATCAACATCCCACACCCGTCAACATCCCACGCCCATCAACACCCCCTCCCCATCAACACCCCTCCCCATCAACATCCCTCCACATCAACACCCCACCCTCATCAACACCCCACCCCATCAACACCCCACCCCCATCAACACCCCACCCCCATCAACACCCCTCCCCCATCAACACCCCACCCCCATCAACACCCCACCCCTATCAACACTCCTCCCCATCAACACACCACCTCCATCAACACCCCTCCCCCATCAACACCCCAGCCCCATCAACACCCCTCCCCCATCAACACCCCAGCCACATCAACACCCCTCCCCCATCAACACCCCACCTTATCAACAACCCACGCCCATCAACAACCCCTCAACATCAACACCCCACCCCGCTCAACACCCCACCCCCATCAACACCCCAACCCCATCAACACCCCAGCCCCATCAACACCCCTCCCCATCAACATCCCTTCCCCATCAACACCCCACCCCCATCAACAATCCACCCCGATCAACACCCCTCTCCCATCAACACCCCTCCCCATCAACACCCCAGCCCCATCAACACCCCAGCCCCATCAACACCCCAGCCCCATCAACACCCCTCCCCATCAACGCCCCACTCCCATCAACACTCCACCCCCATCAACACTCACCACCATCAACACTCCACCCCCATCAACACTCCATCCCCATCAACACAACTCCCACATCAACACCCCTCCCCATCAACACGCCTCCCCATCAACACGCCTCCCCATCAACACCCCAGCCCCATCAACACCCCACCCCATCAACACCCCTCCCCCATCAACACTCCACCCTTACCAACACACCATCCCCATCAACACCCCACACCATCAACACCCCACCCCATCAACACCCCACCCCCATCAACACTCCACCCCCATCAACACTCCACCCCCATCAACACCCCTCCCCATCAACACCCCAGCCCCATCAACACCCCAGCCCCATCAACACCCCTTCGCCATCAACACCCCAGCCCCATCAACACCCCACCCCCATCAACACTCATCCCCATCAACACCCCACCCCATCAACAACACTCCCCCATCAACACCCCACCCCATTAACAACCCACCCGCATCAACACTCCTCCCCATCAACACCCCACCCCCGTCAACACTCCACCCCATCAACACCACACCCCCATCAACACCCCACCCCCATCAACACACCTCCCCATCAACACCTCACCCCATCAACACCCCGTCCCAATCAACACCCCACGCCCATCAACACACCGCCCCAATCACGCCCCGCCCCCATCAACACCCCACCCAAACAACCCCCCACCCCCATCAACACCCCTCCCCATCAACACCCCACCCCTTCAACATCCTTCCCCATCAACACCCCACCCCATCAACACCCCACCACCATCAACACTCCACCACCATCAACACCCCACCCCCATCAACACCCACCCCCATCAACACCCAACCCCATCAACACCCAACCCCATCAACACCCCACCCCATCAACACCCCACCCCCAACAACACCCCACCCCCATCAACACCCCACCTGCATCAACACTCCTCCCCATCAACACCCCACCCCCATCAACACTCCTCCCCATCAACACCTCACACCAATCAACACTCCTCCCCATCAACACCCCACCCTTATCAACACACCACCCCATCAACACTCCTCCCCATCAACACACCACCCCATTAACACCCCACCCCATCAACACCCCCTCCCCATCAACACCCCGCCCCAATCAACTCCCCACCCCCATCAACACCGCGCCCCAATCAACCCCCCACGCCCATCAATACCCCTCCCCATCAATACCTCTCCCTATCAACACCCCACACCCATCCACATCCCACCCCCATCAACACCTCACCACCATCAACCCCTCACCCCCATCAACACCCCAACCCCCATCAACATCCCACACCCGTCAACATCCCACGCCCATCAACACCCCCTCCCCATCAACACCCCTCCCCCATCAACATCCCTCCACATCAACACCCCACCCTCATCAACACCCCACCCCATCAACACCCCACCCCCATCAACACCCCTCCCCCATCAACAGCCCTCCCCCATCAACACCCCACCCCCATCAACACTCCTCCCCATCAACACACCACCCCCATCAACACCCCCGCCCCATCAACACCCCTCCACATCAACACCCCACCCCCATCAACACCCCTCCCCCATCAACACCCCACCCCCATCAACACCCCACCCCCATCAACACTCCTCCCCATCAACACACCACCCCCATCAACACCCCTCCCCCATCAACACCCCAGCCCCATCAACACCCCTCCACATCAACACCCCACCCCCATCAACACACCACCCCCATCAAAACCCCAGCCACATCAACACCCCTCCCCCATCAACACCCCACCCGATCAACAACCCACGCCCATCAACAACCCCTCAACATCAACACCCCACCCCGATCAACACCCCGCCCTAACAACACCCCACCCCCATCAACACCCCAACCCCATCAACACTCCTTCCCATCAACACTTCACCCCCATCAACACCCCTCCCCCATCAACACACCAGCCCCATCAACACCCGTCCCCATCAACATCCCTTCCCCATCAACACCCCACCCCCATCAACAATCCACCCCGATCAACACCCCTCACCCATCAACACCCCTCCCCATCAACACCCCAGCCCCATCAACACCCCTCCCCATCAACGCCCCACTCCCATCAACACTCCACCCCCATCAACACTCCACCCCCATCAACACAACTCCCACATCAACACCCCTCCCCATCAACACCCCTCCCCATCAACACCCCAGCCCCATCAACACCCCACCCCATCAACACCCCTCCCCCATCAACACTCCACCCTTACCAACACAGCATCCCCATCAACACCCCACCCCATCAACACCCCACCACCATCAACACTCCACCCCCATCAACACTCCACCCCCATCCACACCCCACACCCATCCACATCCCACCCCCATCAACACCTCACCACCATCAACCCCTCACCCCCATCAACACCCCAACCCCCATCAACATCCCACACCCGTCAACATCCCACACCCATCAACACCCCCTCCCCATCAACACCCCTCCCCCATCAACATCCCTCCACATCAACACCCCACCCTCATCAACACCCCACCCCATCAACACCCCACCCCCATCAACACCCCACCCCCATCAACACCCCTCCCCCATCAACACCCCACCCTCATCAACACCCCACCCCATCAACACCCCACCCCCATCAACACCCCACCCCCATCAACACCCCACCCCTATCAACACTCCTCCCCATCAACACACCACCCCCATCAACACCCCTCCCCCATCAACACCCCAGCCCCATCAACACCCCTCCCCCATCAACACCCCAGCCACATCAACACCCCTCCCCCATCAACACCCCACCTTATCAACAACCCACGCCCATCAACAACCCCTCAACATCAACATCCCACCCCGATCAACACCCCGCCCTAACAACACCCCACCCCCATCAACACCCCAACCCCATCAACACCCCAGCCCCATCAACACCCCTCCCCATCAACATCCCTTCCCCATCAACACCCCACCCCCATCAACAATCCACCCCGATCAACATCCCTCTCCCATCAACACCCCTCCCCATCAACACCCCAGCCCCATCAACACCCCAGCCCCATCAACACCCCAGCCCCATCAACACCCCTCCCCATCAACGCCCCACTCCCATCAACACTCCACCCCCATCAACACTCCACCCCCATCAACACTCCACCCCCATCAACACTCCATCCCCATCAACACAACTCCCACATCAACACCCCTCCCCATCAACACGCCTCCCCATCAACACCCCAGCCCCATCAACACCCCACCCCATCAACACCCCTCCCCCATCAACACTCCACCCTTACCAACACACCATCCCCATCAACACCCCACCCCATCAACACCCCACCCCCATCAACACTCCACCCCCATCAACACTCCACCCCCATCAACACCCCTCCCCATCAACACCCCAGCCCCATCAACACCCCTTCGCCATCAACACCCCAGCCCCATCAACACCCCACCCCCATCAACACTCATCCCCATCAACACCCCACCCCATCAACAACACTCCCCCATCAACACCCCACCCCATTAACAACCCACCCGCATCAACACTCCTCCCCATCAACACCCCACCCCCGTCAACACTCCGCCCCATCAACACCACTCCCCCATCAACACCCCACCCCCATCAACACACCTCCCCATCAACACCTCACCCCATCAACACCCCGTCCCAATCAACACCCCACGCCCATCAACACACCGCCCCAATCACTCCCCGCCCCCATCAACACCCCACCCAATCAACCCCCCACCCCCATCAACACCCCTCCCCATCAACACCCCACCCCTTCAACATCCTTCCCCATCAACACTCCACCCCATCAACACCCCACCACCATCAACACTCCACCACCATCAACACCCCACCCCCATCAACACCCAACCCCATCAACACCCAACCCCATCAACACCCCACCCCATCAACACCCCACCCCCAACAACACCCCACCCCCATCAACACCCCACCTGCATCAACACTCCTCCCCATCAACACCCCACCCTCATCAACACTCCTCCCCATCAACACCTCACACCAATCAACGCTCCTCCCCATCAACACCCCACCCATATCAACACACCACCCCATCAACACTCCTCCCCATCAACACACCACCCCATTAACACCCCACCCCATCAACACCCCCTCCCCATCAACACCCCACCCCAATCAACTCCCCACCCCCATCAACACCGCGCCCCAATCAACCCCCCACCCCCATCAACACCCCTCCCCATCAATACCTCTCCCTATCAACACCCCACACCCATCCACATCCCACCCCCATCAACACCTCACCACCATCAACCCCTCACCCCCATCAACACCCCAACCCCCATCAACATCCCACACCCGTCAACATCCCACGCCCATCAACACCCCCTCCCCATTAACACCCCACCCCCATCAACACCCCTCCCCCATCAACACCCCACCCCCATCAACACCCCACCCCCATCAACACTCCTCCCCATCAACACACCACCCCCATCAACACCCCTCCCCCATCAACACCCCAGCCCCATCAACACCCCTCTTGCGTCAACACCGCAGCCCCATCAACACCCCTCCCCCATCAAAACCCCAGCCACATCAACACCCCTCCCCATCAACATCCCTCCACATCAACACCCCACCCTCATCAACACCCCACCCCATCAACACCCCACCCCTATCAACACCCCACCCCCATCAACACCACTCCCCCATCAACACTCCTCCCCATCAACACCCCAGCCCCATCAACACCCCTCCTGCGTCAACACCCCAGCCCCATCAACACCCCTCCCCCATCAAAACCCCAGCCACATCAACACCCCTCCCCCATCAACACCCCACCCGATCAACAACCCACGCCCATCAACAACCCCTCAACATCAACACCCCACCCCGATCAACACCCCGCCCTAACAACACCCCACCCCCATCAACACCCCAACCCCATCAACACTACTTCCCATCAAAACTTCACCCCCATCAACACCCCTCCCCCATCAACACACCAGCCCCATCAACACCCCTCCCCATCAACATCCCTTCCCCATCAACACCCCACCCCCATCAGCAATCCACCCCGATCAACACCCCTCTCCCATCAACACCCCTCCCCATCAACACCCCAGCCCCATCAACACCCCTCCCCATCAACGCCCCACTCCCATCAACACTCCACCCCCATCAACACTCCACCACCATCAACACTCCACCCCCATCAACACTCCACCCCCATCAACACTCCATCCCCATCAACACAACTCCCACATCAACACCCCTCCCCATCAACACCCCTCCCCATCAACACCCCAGCCCCATCAACACCCCACCCCATCAACACCCCTCCCCCATCAACACTCCACCCTTACCAACACACCATCCCCATCAACACCACACCCATCAACACCCCAGCCCCATCAACACCCCACCCCCATCAACACTCATCCCCATCAACACCCCACCCCATCAACACCCCACCCCATCAACAACACTCCACCCATCAACACCCCACCCCATTAACAACCCACCCGCATCAACACTCCACCCTTACCAACACACCATCACCATCAACATCCCACCCCATCAACACCCCACCCCCATCAACACACCTCCCCATCGACACCCCGCCCCATCAACACCCCGTCCCAATCAACACCCCACGCCCATCAACACACCGCCCCAATCAACCCCCCACCCCCATCAACACCCCTCCCCATCAACACCCGTCCCCCATCAACACCCCTCCCCCATCAACACCCCACCCATCAACACCCCACCCCCATCAACACTCCTCCCCATCAACACACCACCCCCATCAACACCCCACCCCATCAACACCACTCCCCCATCAACACCCCACCCCATCAACACCCCACCCGCACCAACACCTCACCCGCATCAACACTTCTCCCCATCAACACCCCACCCTCATCAACACTCCTCCCCATCAACACCCCACCCCCATCAAAACTCCTCCCCATCAACACCCCACCCATGTCAACACACCACCCCATCAACACTCCTCCCCATCAACACACCACCCCATTAACACCCCACCCCATCAACACCCCCTCCCCATCAACACCCCGCCCCAATCAACTCCCCACCCCCATCAACACCGCGCCCAATCAACCCCCCACCCCCATCAACACCCCTCCCCATCAACACCTCTCCCTATCAACACCCCACACCCATCCACATCCCACCCCCATCAACACCTCACCACCATCAACCCCTCACCCCCATCAACACCCCAACCCCCATCAACATCCCACACCCGTCAACATCCCACGCCCATCAACACCCCCTCCCCATCAACACCCCACCCCCATCAACACCCCTCCCCATCAACACCCCTCCCCATCAACACTCCTCCCCATCAACACCCCAACCCCATCAACACTCCACCCCCATCAACACCCTTCCCCATCAACACTCCACCGCCATCAACACCCCAGCCCCATCAACACCCCACCCCCATCAACACCCCACCCCCATCAACACCCCACCCCCATCAACACACCTCCCCATCAACACCACTCCCCATCAACACCCCGCCCCATCAACACCCCGCCCCCATCAACACCCCGCCCCCATCAACACCCCGCCCCCATCAACACCCCAGCCCCATCAACACTCCACCCCCATCAACACCCCGCCCCCATCAACACCCCACCCCCATCAACACTCCACCCCCATCAACACTCCACCCCCATCAACACTCCACCGCCATCAACACTCCACCCCCATCAACACCCCACCCCCATCAACAACCCTCCCCATCAACACCCCGCCCCCATCAACACTCCACCCCATCAACACTCCTCCCCATCAACACCCCTCCCCATCAACACCCCGCCCCCATCAACACCCTCCCCCCATCGACACCCCACCCCCATCGACAGTCCACCCCCATCAACACCCCTCCCCATCAACACCCCTCCCCATCAACACCCCGCCCCCATCAACACCCCTCCCCATCAACACCCCTCCCCATCAACACCCCGCCCCCATCAACACTCCACCCCCATCAACACTCCTCCCCATCAACACCCCGCCCCCATCAACACCCCTCCCCATCAACACCCCTCCCCAACAACACCCTCCCTCCATCAACACCCCACCCCCATCAACACCCCACCCCCATCAACAGTCCATCACATCAACACCCCACCCCCATCAACACCCCACCCCCATCAACACCCCTCCCCATCAACACCCCACCCCCATCAACACACCTCCCCATCAACACCCCTCCCCATCAACACCCCGCCCCATCAACACCCCGCCCCCATCAACACTCCACCCCCATCAACACTCCGCCCCCATCAACACCCCACCCCCATCAACACTCCAACCCCATCAACACTCCACCCCCATCAACACTCCACCCCCATCAACACCCCACCCCCATCAACACCCCTCCCCATCAACACCCCGCCCCCATCAACACTCCACCCCCATCAACACTCCTCCCCATCAACACCCCTCCCCATCAACACCCCGCCCCCATCAACACCCTCCCCCCATCGACACCCCACCCCCATCGACAGTCCACCCCATCAACACACTTCCCCATCAACACCCCTCCCCATCAACACCCCGCCCCCATCAACACCCCTCCCCATCAACACCCCGCCCCCATCAACACCCTCCCCCCATCGACACCCCACCCCCATTGACAGTCCACCCCCATCAACACCCCTCCCCATCAACACCCCTCCCCATCAACACCCCGTCCCCATCAACACCCCTCCCCATCAACACCCCGCCCCCATCAACACCCCGCCCCCATCAACACCCCGCCCCCATCAACACTCCACCCACATCAACACCCCTCCCCATCAACACCCCGACCCCATCAACACCCCTCCCCATCAACACCCCTCCCCAACAACACCCTCCCTCCATCAACACCCCGTCCCCATCAACACCCCTTCGCCATCAACACCCCAGCCCCATCAACACCCCACCCCCATCAACACTCATCCCCATCAACACCCCACCCCATCAACACCCCACCCCATCAACAACACTCCCCCATCAACACCCCACCCCATTAACAACCCACCCGCATCAACACTCCTCCCCATCAACACCCCACCCCCGTCAACACTCCGCCCCATCAACACCACACCCCCATCAACACCCCGTCCCAATCAACACCCCACGCCCATCAACACACCGCCCCAATCACTCCCCGCCCCCATCAACACCCCACCCAATCAACCCCCCACCCCCATCAACACCCCACGCCCATCAACACACCGCCCCAATCAACTCCCCGCCCCCATCAACACAGCACCCAATCAACCCTCCACCCCATCAACACCCCTCCCCATCAACACCCGTCCCCCAACAACACCCCTCCCCCATCAACACCCCACCCATCAACACCCCACCCCCATCAACACTCCTCCCCATCAACACACCACCCCCATCAACACCCCACCCCATCAACACCACTCCCCCATCAACACCCCACCCCATCAACACCCCACCCGCACCAACACCTCACCCGCATCAACACTTCTCCCCATCAACACCCCACCCCCATCAACACCTCACCCATCAACACTCCAGCCCTATCAACACCCCTCCCCATCAGCACCCCACCCATCAACACCCCAGCCCTATCAACACCCCTCCCCATCAACATCCCTCCCCATCAACATCCCTCCCCATCAACACCCCTCCCCATCAACACCCCACCCCCATCAACACCCCTCCCCATCAGCACCCCACCCATCAACACCCCAGCCCCATCAACACCCCTCCCCATCCACACCCCTCCCCATCCACACCCCTCCCCATCAACACCCCACGCCCATCAACACACCGCCCCAATCAACTCCCCGCTCCCATCAATACCCCACCCAATCAACACACCTCCCCATCAACACCCCACCCCATCAACACCCCGTCCCAATCAACACCCCACGACCATCAACACACCGCCCCAATCAACTCCCCGCTCCCATCAATACCCCACCCAATCAACACACCTCCCCATCAACACCCCACCCCATCAACACCCCGTCCCAATCAACACCCCACGCCCATCAACACACCGCCCCAATCAACTCCCCGCCCCCATCAACACACCACCCCATCAACACTCCTCCCCATCAACACACCACCCCATTAACACCCCACCCCATCAACACCCCCTCCCCATCAACACCCCACCCCAATCAACTCCCAACCCCCATCAACACCGCGCCCCAATCAACCCCCCACCCCCATCAACACCCCTCCCCATCAACACCTCTCCCTATCAACACCCCACACCCATCCACATCCCACCCCCATCAACACCTCACCACCATCAACCCCTCACCCCCATCAACACCCCAACCCCCATCAACATCCCACACCCGTCAACATCCCACGCCCATCAACACCCCCTCCCCATCAACACCCCTCCCCCATCAACATCCCTCCACTTCAACACCCCACCCTCATCAACACCCCATCCCATCAACACCCCACCCCCATCAACACCCCTCCCCCATCAACACCCCACCCCCATCAACACCCCACCCCCATCCACACTCCTCCCCATCAACACACCACCCCCATCAACACCCCTCCCCCATCAACACCCCAGCCCCATCAACACCCCTCCTGCGTCAACACGCCAGCCCCATCAACACCCCTCCCCCATCAAAACCCCAGCCACATCAACACCCCTCCCCCATCAACACCCCACCCGATCAACAACCCACGCCCATCAACAACCCCTCAACATCAACACCCCACCCCGATCAACACCCCGCCCTAACAACACCCCACCCCCATCAACACCCCAACCCCATCAACACTCCTTCCCATCAACACTTCACCCCCATCAACACCCCTCCCCCATCAACACCCCAGCCCCATCAACACACCACCCCATCAACAACACTCCCCCATCAACACCCCACCCCATTAACAACCCACCCGCATCAACACTCCTCCCCATCAACACCCCACCCCGTCAACACTCCGCCCCATCAACACCACACCCCCATCAACACCCCACCCCCATCAACACACCTCCCCATCAACACCCCACCCCATCAACACCCCGTCCCAATCAACACCCCACGCCCATCAACACACCACCCCCATCAACACCCCTCCCCATCAACACCCGTCCCCCATCAACACCCCTCCCCCATCAACACCCCACCCATCAACACCCCACCCCCATCAACACTCCTCCCCATCAACACACCATCCCCATCAACACCCCACCCCATCAACACCACTCCCCCATCAACACCCCACCCCATCAACACACCACCCGCACCAACACCTCACCCCCATCAACACTTCTCCCCATCAACACCCCACCCCCATCAACACCTCACCCATCAACACTCCAGCCCTATCAACACCCCTCCCCATCAGCACCCCACCCATCAACACCCCAGCCCTATCAACACCCCTCCCCATCAACATCCCTCCCCATCAACATCCCTCCCCATCAACACCCCTCCCCATCAACACCCCACCCCCATCAACACTCCACCCCCATCAACACCCCTCCCCATCAGCACCCCACCCATCAACACCCCAGCCCCATCAACACCCCTCCCCATCCACACCCCTCCCCATCCACACCCCTCCCCATCAACACCCCACGCCCATCAACACACCGCCCCAATCAACCCCCCCGCTCCCATCAATACCCCACCCAATCAACACACCTACCCATCAACACCCCGTCCCAATCAACACCCCACGATCATCAACACACCGCCCCAATCAACTCCCCGCTCCCATCAATACCCCACCCAATCAACACACCTCCCCATCAACACCCCACCCCATCAACACCCCGTCCCAATCAACACCCCACGCCCATCAACACACCGCCCCAATCAACTCCCCGCCCCCATCAACACACCACCCCATCAACACTCCTCCCCATCAACACACCACCCCATTAACACCCCACCCCATCAACACCCCCTCCCCATCAACACCCCACCCCAATCAACTCCCAACCCCCATCAACACCGCGCCCCAATCAACCCCCCACCCCCATCAACACCCCTCCCCATCAACACCTCTCCCTATCAACACCCCACACCCATCCACATCCCACCCCCATCAACACCTCACCACCATCAACCCCTCACCCCCATCAACACCCCAACCCCCATCAACATCCCACACCCGTCAACATCCCACGCCCATCAACACCCCCTCCCCATCAACACCCCTCCCCCATCAACATCCCTCCACTTCAACACCCCACCCTCATCAACACCCCATCCCATCAACACCCCACCCCCATCAACACCCCTCCCCCATCAACACCCCACCCCCATCAACACCCCACCCCCATCCACACTCCTCCCCATCAACACACCACCCCCATCAACACCCCTCCCCCATCAACACCCCAGCCCCATCAACACCCCTCCTGCGTCAACACGCCAGCCCCATCAACACCCCTCCCCCATCAAAACCCCAGCCACATCAACACCCCTCCCCCATCAACACCCCACCCGATCAACAACCCACGCCCATCAACAACCCCTCAACATCAACACCCCACCCCGATCAACACCCCGCCCTAACAACACCCCACCCCCATCAACACCCCAACCCCATCAACACTCCTTCCCATCAACACTTCACCCCCATCAACACCCCTCCCCCATCAACACCCCAGCCCCATCAACACACCACCCCATCAACAACACTCCCCCATCAACACCCCACCCCATTAACAACCCACCCGCATCAACACTCCTCCCCATCAACACCCCACCCCGTCAACACTCCGCCCCATCAACACCACACCCCCATCAACACCCCACCCCCATCAACACACCTCCCCATCAACACCCCACCCCATCAACACCCCGTCCCAATCAACACCCCACGCCCATCAACACACCACCCCCATCAACACCCCTCCCCATCAACACCCGTCCCCCATCAACACCCCTCCCCCATCAACACCCCACCCATCAACACCCCACCCCCATCAACACTCCTCCCCATCAACACACCATCCCCATCAACACCCCACCCCATCAACACCACTCCCCCATCAACACCCCACCCCATCAACACACCACCCGCACCAACACCTCACCCCCATCAACACTTCTCCCCATCAACACCCCACCCCCATCAACACCTCACCCATCAACACTCCAGCCCTATCAACACCCCTCCCCATCAGCACCCCACCCATCAACACCCCAGCCCTATCAACACCCCTCCCCATCAACATCCCTCCCCATCAACATCCCTCCCCATCAACACCCCTCCCCATCAACACCCCACCCCCATCAACACTCCACCCCCATCAACACCCCTCCCCATCAGCACCCCACCCATCAACACCCCAGCCCCATCAACACCCCTCCCCATCCACACCCCTCCCCATCCACACCCCTCCCCATCAACACCCCACGCCCATCAACACACCGCCCCAATCAACCCCCCCGCTCCCATCAATACCCCACCCAATCAACACACCTACCCATCAACACCCCGTCCCAATCAACACCCCACGATCATCAACACACCGCCCCAATCAACTCCCCGCTCCCATCAATACCCCACCCAATCAACACACCTCCCCATCAACACCCCACCCCATCAACACCCCGTCCCAATCAACACCCCACGCCCATCAACACACCGCCCCAATCAACTCCCCGCCCCCATCAACACACCACCCCATCAACACTCCTCCCCATCAACACACCACCCCATTAACACCCCACCCCATCAACACCCCCTCCCCATCAACACCCCACCCCAATCAACTCCCAACCCCCATCAACACCGCGCCCCAATCAACCCCCCACCCCCATCAACACCCCTCCCCATCAACACCTCTCCCTATCAACACCCCACACCCATCCACATCCCACCCCCATCAACACCTCACCACCATCAACCCCTCACCCCCATCAACACCCCAACCCCCATCAACATCCCACACCCGTCAACATCCCACGCCCATCAACACCCCCTCCCCATCAACACCCCTCCCCCATCAACATCCCTCCACTTCAACACCCCACCCTCATCAACACCCCATCCCATCAACACCCCACCCCCATCAACACCCCTCCCCCATCAACACCCCACCCCCATCAACACCCCACCCCCATCAACACTCCTCCCCATCAACACACCACCCCCATCAACACCCCTCCCCATCAACACCCCAGCCCCATCAACACCCCTCCTGCGTCAACACCACAGCCCCATCAACACCCCTCCCCCATCAAAACCCCAGCCACATCAACACCCCTCCCCCATCAACACCCCACCCGATCAACAACCCACGCCCATCAACAACCCCTCAACATCAACACCCCACCCCGATCAACACCCCGCCCTAACAACACCCCACCCCCATCAACACCCCACCCCCATCAACACCCCTCCCCATCAACACCCCAGCCCCATCAACACCCCACCCCATCAACAACACTCCCCCATCAACACCCCACCCCATTAACAACCCACCCGCATCAACACTCCTCCCCATCAACACCCCACCCCCGTCAACACTCCGCCCCATCAACACCACACCCCCATCAACACCCCACCCCCATCAACACACCTCCCCATCAACACCCCACCCATCAACACCCCAGCCCCCATCAACACCCCTCCCCATCCACACCCCGCCCCATCCACACCCCTCCCCATCAACACCCCACGCCCATCAACACACCGCCCCAATCAACTCCCCGCTCCCATCAATACCCCACCCAATCAACCCCCCACCTCCATCAACACCCCTCCCCCATCAACACCCCTCCCCCATCAACACCCCACCCATCAACCACCCCACCCCCATCAACACTCCTCCCCATCAACACACCATCCCCATCAACACCCCACCCCATCAACACCACTCCCCCATCAACACCCCACCCCATCAACACACCACCCGCACCAACACCTCACCCGCATCAACACTTCTCCCCATCAACACCCCACCCCCATCAACACCTCACCCATCAACACTTCAGCCCCATCAACACCCCTCCCCATCAGCACCCCACCCATCAACACCCCAGCCCTATCAACACCCCTCCCCATCAACATCCCTCCCCCATCAACACCCCTCCCCATCAACACCCCACCCCCATCAACACTCCACCCCCATCAACACCCCTCCCCATCAGCACCCCACCCATCAACACCCCAGCCCCCATCAACACCCCTCCCCATCCACACCCCGCCCCATCCACACCCCTCCCCATCAACACCCCACGCCCATCAACACACCGCCCCAATCAACTCCCCGCTCCCATCAATACCCCACCCAATCAACCCCCCACCTCCATCAACACCCCTCCCCCATCAACACCCCTCCCCCATCAACACCCCACCCATCAACGCCCCAGCCCAATCAACACCCTTCCCCCATCAACTCCCCTCCCCATCAACTCCCCTCCCCATCAACACCCCTCCCTCATCAACACTCCTCCCCATCAACACCCCAACCCCATCAACACCCCAACCCCATCAACACCCCAACCCCATCAACACCCCACCCCATCAACACCCCACCCCCAACAACACCCCACCCCATCAACACCCCACCTGCATCAACACTCCTCCCCATCAACACCCCACACCAATCAACACTCCTCCCCATCCACACCCCACCCCATCAACACACCTCCCCATCAACACACCACCCCATTAACACCCCACCTGCATCAATACTCCTCCCCATCAACACACCACCCCATCAACACACCTCCCCATCAACACACCACCCCATTAACACCCCACCCCATCAACACCCCCTCCCCATCAACACACCGCCCCAATCAACTCCCCACCCCCATCAACACCGCGCCCCAATCAACCCCCCACCCCCATCAACACCCCTCCCCATCAACACCCCACACCCATCCACATCCCACCCCCAACACCTCACCACCATCAACCCCTCACTCCCATCAACACCCCAACCCCCATCAACATCCCACACCCGTCAACATCCCACGCCCATCAACACCCCCTCCCCATCAACACCCCTCCCCCATCAACATCCCTCCACATCAACACCCCACCCTCAACACCCCACCCCATCAACACCCCACCCCCATCAACACCCCACCCCCATCAACATCCCTCCCCCATCAACACCCCACCCCCATCAACACCCCTCCCCATCAACACACCACCCCCATCAACACCCCACCCCTCTCAACACCCCATCCCATCAACACCCCACCCCCATCAACACTCCACCACCATCAACACCCCACCCCCATCAACACCCAACCCCATCAACACCCAACCCCATCAACACCCCACCCCCAACAACACCCCACCCCCATCAACACCCCAACTGCATCAACACTCCTCCCCATCAACACCCTACCCCCATCAACACTCCTCCCCATCAACACCCCACACCAATCAACACTCCTCCCCATCAACACCCCACCCATATCAACACACCACCCCATCAACACTCCTCCCCATCAACACACCACCCCATTAACACCCCACCCCATCAACACCCACTCCCCATCAACACCCCACCCCAATCAACTCCCCACCCCCATCAACACCGCGCCCAATCAACCCTCCACCCCCATCAACACCCCTCCCCATCAACACCTCTCCCTATCAACACCCCACACCCATCCACATCCCACCCCCATCAACACCCCAACCCCCATCAACATCCCACACCCGTCAACATCCCACGCCCATCAACACCCCCTCCCCATCAACACCTCTCCCCATCAACATCCCTCCACTTCAACACCCACCCTCATCAACACCCCACCCCATCAACACCCCACCCCCATCAACACCCCTCCCCCATCAACACCCCACCCCCATCAACACCCCACCCCCATCAACACTCCTCCCCATCAACACACCACCCCCATCAACACCCCCGCCCCATCAACACCCCTCCTGCGTCAACACCCCAGCCCCATCAACACCCCTCCACCATCAAAACCCCAGCCACATCAACACCCCTCCCCCATCAACACCCCACCCGATCAACACCCCGCCCTAACAACACCCCACCCCCATCAACACCCCAACCCCATCAACACTCCTTCCCATCAACACTTCACCCCCATCAACACCCCTCCCCCATCAACACCCCAGCCACAGCAACACCTCTCCCCATCAACATCCCTTCCCCATCAACACCCCACCCCCATCAACAATCCACCCCGATCAACACCCCTCTCCCATCAACACCCCTCCCCATCAACACCCCAGCCCCATCAACACCCCTCCCCATCAACGCGCCACTCCCATCAACACTCCACCCCCATCAACACTCCACCCCCATCAACACTCCACCCCCATCAACACTCCATCCCCATCAACACAACTCCCACATCAACACCCCTCCCCATCAACACCCCTCCCCATCAACACCCCAGCCCCATCAACACCCCACCCCATCAACACCCCTCCCCCATCAACACTCCACCCTTACCAACACACCATCCCCATCAACATCCCACCCCATCAACACCCCACCCCCATCAACACCCCACCCCCATCAACATTCCACCCCCATCAACACCCCAGCCCCATCAACACCCCTTCGCCATCAACACCCCAGCCCCATCAACACCCCACCCCATCAACACCCCTCCCCCATCAACACTCCACCTTTACCAACACACCATCCCCATCAACATCCCACCCCATCAACACCCCACCCCCATCAACACCCCACCCCCATCAACACCCCACCCCCATCAACATTCCACCCCCATCAACACCCCAGCCCCATCAACACCCCTTCGCCATCAACACCCCAGCCCCATCAACACCCCACCCCCATCAACACTCATTCCCATCAACACCCCACCCCATCAACACCCCACCCCATCAACAACACTCCTCCCCATCAACACCCCACCCCGTCAACACTCCGCCCCATCAACACCACACCCCCATCAACACCCCACCCCCATCAACACACCTCCCCATCAACACCCCACCCCATCAACACCCCGTCCCAATCAACACCCCACGCCCATCAACACACCGCCCCAATCAACTCCCCGCCCCCATCAACACCCCACCCAATCAACCCCCCACCCCCATCAACACCCCGCCCCATCAACACCCGTCCCCCATCAACACCCCTCCCCCATCAACACCCCACCCATCAACATCCCACCCCCATCAACACTCCTCCCCATCAACACACCATCCCCATCAACACCCCACCCCATCAACACCACTCCCCCATCAACACCCCACCCCATCAACACACCACCCGCACCAACACCTCACCCGCATCAACACTTCTCCCCATCAACACCCCACCCCCATCAACACCTCACCCATCAACACTTCAGCCCCATCAACACCCCTCCCCATCAGCACCCCACCCATCAACACCCCAGCCCTATCAACACCCCTCCCCATCAACATCCCTCCCCCATCAACACCCCTCCCCATCAACACCCCACCCCCATCAACACTTCACCCCCATCAACACCCCTCCCCATCAGCACCCCACCCATCAACACCCCAGCCCCCATCAACACCCCTCCCCATCCACACCCCGCCCCATCCACACCCCTCCCCATCAACACCCCACGCCCATCAACACACCGACCCAATCAACTCCCCGCTCCCATCAATACCCCACCCAATCAACCCCCCACCTCCATCAACACCCCTCCCCCATCAACACCCCTCCCCCATCAACACCCCACCCATCAACGCCCCAGCCCAATCAACACCCTTCCCCCATCAACTCCCCTCCCCATCAACTCCCCTCCCCATCAACACCCCTCCCTCATCAACACTCCTCCCCATCAACACCCCAACCCCATCAACACCCCAACCCCATCAACACCCCACCCCATCAACACCCCACACCAATCAACACTCCTCCCCATCCACACCCCACCCCATCAACACACCTCCCCAACAACACACCACCCCATTAACACCCCACCTGCATCAATACTCCTCCCCATCAACACACCACCCCATCAACACACCTCCCCATCAACACACCACCCCATTAACACCCCACCCCATCAACACCCCCTCCCCATCAACACCCCGCCCCAATCAACTCCCCACCCCCATCAACACCGCGCCCCAATCAACCCCCCACCCCCATCAACACCCCTCCCCATCAACACCCCACACCCATCCACATCCCACCCCCAACACCTCACCACCATCAACCCCTCACTCCCATCAACACCCCAACCCCCATCAACATCCCACACCCGTCAACATCCCACGCCCATCAACACCCCCTCCCCATCAACACCCCTCCCCCATCAACATCCCTCCACATCAACACCCCACCCTCATCAACACCCCACCCCATCAACACCCCACCCCCATCAACACCCCACCCCCATCAACATCCCTCCCCCATCAACACCCCACCCCCATCAACACCCCTCCCCATCAACACACCACCCCCATCAACACCCCACCCCTATCAACACCCCATCCCATCAACACCCCACCCCCATCAACACTCCACCACCATCAACACCCCACCCCCATCAACACCCAACCCCATCAACACCCAACCCCATCAACACCCCACCCCCAACAACACCCCACCCCCATCAACACCCCAACTGCATCAACACTCCTCCCCATCAACACCCCACCCCCATCAACACTCCTCCCCATCAACACCCCACACCAATCAACACTCCTCCCCATCAACACCCCACCCATATCAACACACCACCCCATCAACACTCCTCCCCATCAACACACCACCCCATTAACACCCCACCCCATCAACACCCCCTCCCCATCAACACCCCACCCCAATCAACTCCCCACCCCCATCAACACCGCGCCCAATCAACCCTCCACCCCCATCAACACCCCTCCCCATCAACACCTCTCCCTATCAACACCCCACACCCATCCACATCCCACCCCCATCAACACCCCAACCCCCATCAACATCCCACACCCGTCAACATCCCACGCCCATCAACACCCCCTCCCCATCAACACCTCTCCCCCATCAACATCCCTCCACTTCAACACCCACCCTCATCAACACCCCACCCCATCAACACCCCACCCCCATCAACACCCCTCCCCCATCAACACCCCACCCCCATCAACACCCCACCCCCATCAACACTCCTCCCCATCAACACACCACCCCCATCAACACCCCCGCCCCATCAACACCCCTCCTGCGTCAACACCCCAGCCCCATCAACACCCCTCCACCATCAAAACCCCAGCCACATCAACACCCCTCCCCCATCAACACCCCACCCGATCAACACCCCGCCCTAACAACACCCCACCCCCATCAACACCCCAACCCCATCAACACTCCTTCCCATCAACACTTCACCCCCATCAACACCCCTCCCCCATCAACACCCCAGCCCCATCAACACCCCTCCCCATCAACATCCCTTCCCCATCAACACCCCACCCCCATCAACAATCCACCCCGATCAACACCCCTCTCCCATCAACACCCCTCCCCATCAACACCCCAGCCCCATCAACACCCCTCCCCATCAACGCCCCACTCCCATCAACACTCCACCCCCATCAACACTCCACCCCCATCAACACTCCACCCCCATCAACACTCCATCCCCATCAACACAACTCCCACATCAACACCCCTCCCCATCAACACCCCTCCCCATCAACACCCCAGCCCCATCAACACCCCACCCCATCAACACCCCTCCCCCATCAACACTCCACCCTTACCAACACACCATCCCCATCAACATCCCACCCCATCAACACCCCACCCCCATCAACACCCCACCCCCATCAACATTCCACCCCCATCAACACCCCAGCCCCATCAACACCCCTTCGCCATCAACACCCCAGCCCCATCAACACCCCACCCCATCAACACCCCTCCCCCATCAACACTCCACCCTTACCAACACACCATCCCCATCAACATCCCACCCCATCAACACCCCACCCCCATCAACACCCCACCCCCATCAACATTCCACCCCCATCAACATTCCACCCCCATCAACACCCCAGCCCCATCAACACCCCTTCGCCATCAACACCCCAGCCCCATCAACACCCCACCCCCATCAACACTCATTCCCATCAACACCCCACCCCATCAACACCCCACCCCATCAACAACACTCCTCCCCATCAACACCCCACCCCGTCAACACTCCGCCCCATCAACACCACACCCCCATCAACACCCCACCCCCATCAACACACCTCCCCATCAACACCCCACCCCATCAACACCCCGTCCCAATCAACACCCCACGCCCATCAACACACCGCCCCAATCAACTCCCCGCCCCCATCAACACCCCACCCAATCAACCCCCCACCCCCATCAACACCCCGCCCCATCAACACCCGTCCCCCATCAACACCCCTCCCCCATCAACACCCCACCCATCAACACCCCACCCCCATCAACACTCCTCCCCATCAACACACCATCCCCATCAACACCCCACCCCATCAACACCACTCTCCCATCAACACCCCACCCCATCAACACACCACCCGCACCAACACCTCACCCGCATCAACACTTCTCCCCATCAACACCCCACCCCCATCAACACCTCACCCATCAACACTTCAGCCCCATCAACACCCCTCCCCATCAGCACCCCACCCATCAACACCCCACCCATCAACACCCCAGCCCTATCAACACCCCTCCCCATCAACATCCCTCCCCCATCAACACCCCTCCCCATCAACACCCCACCCCCATCAACACTCCACCCCCATCAACACCCCTCCCCATCAGCACCCCACCCATCAACACCCCAGCCCCATCAACACCCCTCCCCATCAACACCCCACGCCCATCAACACACCGCCCCAATCAACTCCCCTCTCCCATCAATACCCCACCCAATCAACCCCCCACCTCCATCAACACCCCACCCCCATCAACACCCCTCCCCCATCAACACCCCACCCATCAACGCCCCAGCCCAATCAACACCCTTCCCCCATCAACTCCCCTCCCCATCAACACCCCTCCCTCATCAACACTCCTCCCCATCAACACCCCATCCCCATCAACACCCCACCCCCATCAACACTCCACCCCCATTAACATCCCACACCCACCAACACTCCACCCCCATCATCACTCCTCCCCATCAACACTCCACCCCCATCAACACCCTGTCCCCATCAACACCCTGTCCCCATCAACACCCCGCCACCATCAACACCCCTCCCCATCAACACACCACCCCCATCAACACCCCTCACCATCAACACCCCTCCCCATCAACTCCCCTCCCCATCAACACCCCTCCCTCATCAACACTCCTCCCCATCAACACCCCATCCCCATCAACACCCCACCCCCAACAACACTCCACCCCCATTAACATCCCACACCCACCAACACTCCACCCCCATCAACACCCCTCCCCATCAACACCCCTCCCCCATCAACACCCCGCCCCCATCAACACCCTTCCCCCATCAAACCCCCACCCCCATCAATACCCCTCCCCATCAACACCCCACCCATCAACACCCCAGCCTCATCAACACCCCTCCCCATCAACACTCCTCCCCATCAACACCCCACCCATAAACAACCCAGCCCCATCAACACCCCGCCCCCATCAACACCCTCCCCCCATCGACACCCCACCCCCATCGACACTCCACCCCCATCAACATACCTCCCCATCAACACCCCTCCCCATCAACACCCTCCCCCCATCAACACCCTGCCCCCATCAACACCCCGCCCCCATCAACACCCTCCCCCATCAACACCCCTCCCCATCAACACCCCACCCCCATCAACACCCCTCCCCATCAACACCCCTCCCCATCAACACTCCACCCCCATCAACACTCCACCCCCATCAACACCCCGCCCCCATCAACACCCCAGCCCATCAACACTCCACCCCCATCAACACTCCACCCCCATCAACACCCCACCCCCATCAACACCCCTCCCCATCAACACCCCGCCCCCATCAAAACTCCACCCCCATCAACATTCCTCCCCATCAACACCCCTCCCCATCAACACCCCGCCCCCATCAACACCCTCCCCCCATCGACACCCCACCCCCATCGACACTCCACCCCCATCAACACCCCTCCCCATCAATACCCCTCCCCATCAACACCCCGCCCCCATCAACACTCCACCCCCATCAACACTCCACCCCCATCAACACCCCACCCCCATCAACACACCACCCCCATCAACACCCCGCCCCCATCAACACTCCACCCCCATCAACACTCCACCCCCATCAACACTCCACCCCCATCAACACTCCTCCCCATCAACACCCCTCCCCATCAACACCCCGCCCCCATCAACACCCTCCCCCCATCGACACCCCACCCCCATCGACACTCCACCCCCATCAACACCCCGCCCCCATCAACACCCCGCCCCCATCAACACCCCGCCCCCATCAACACCTTCCCCCCATCAACACCCCTCCCCATCAACACTCTCCCCCCATCAACACCCCTCCCCATCAACACCCCACCCCCATCAACACCCCTCCCCATCAACACCCCGCCCCCATCAACACTCCACCCCCATCAACACTCCACCCCCATCAACACCCCACCCCCATCAACACCCCTCCCCATCAACACCCCGCCCCCATCAACACTCCTCCCCATCAACACCCCTCCCCATCAACACCCCGCCCCCATCAACACCCTCCCCCCATCGACACCCCAACCCCATCGACACTCCACCCCCATCAACACCCCGCCCCCATCAACACCCCGCCCCCATCAACACCCCGCCCCCATCAACACCTTCCCCCCATCAACACCCCTCCCCATCAACACTCTCCCCCCATCAACACCCCTCCCCATCAACACTCTCCCCCCATCAACACCCCTCCGCATCAACACCCTCCCCCCATCAACACCCCTCCCCCATCAACACCCTCCCCCCATCAACACCCCTCCCCCATCAACACCCCTCCCCCCATCAACACCCCTCCCCCCATCAACACCCCACCCCCATCAACACCCCTCCCCATCAACACCCCATCCCCATCAACACCCCTCCCCCATCAACACCCCGCCCCCATCAACACCCCTCCCCATCAACACCCCACCCCCATCAACACCCCTCCCCCATCAACACCCCTCCCCCATCAACACTCCTCCCCATCAACACCCCTCCCATCAACACCCCGCCCCCATCAACACCCTCCCCCCATCGACACCCCACCCCCATCGACACTCCACCCCCATCAACACCCCTCCCTATCAACACCCTCCCCCCATCAACACCCTGCCCCCATCAACACCCCGCCCCCATCAACACCCTCCCCCATTAACCCCCATCCCCATCAACACCCCACCCCCATCAACACCCCTCCCCATCAACACCCCTCCCCATCAACACCCCGCCCCATCAACACCGCACCCCCATCAACACCCCTCCCCATCAACACTCCTCCCCATCAACACCCCACCCCCATCAACACTCCACCCCCATCAACACCCCTCCCCATCAACACCCCGCCCCATCAACACCCCTCCCCATCAACACCCTCCCCCCATCAACACCCCGACCCCATCAACACCCCGCCCCCATCAACACCCTCCCCCCATCAACACCCTCCCCCCATCAACACCCCTCCCCCCATCAACACCCTCCCCCCATCAACACCCCTCCCCCCATCAACACTCCACCCCATCAACACCCCGCCCCCATCAACACCCTCCCCCCATCAACACCCTCCCCCATCGACACCCCACCCCCATTGACACCCCTCCCCCCATCAACACCCTCCCCCCATCAACACCCCACCCCCATCAACACTCCTCCCCATCAACACTCCACCCCCATCAACACCCCGCCCCCATCAACACTCCTCCCCATCAACACCCCGCCCCCATCAACACCCCGCCCCCATCAACACCCTCCCCCCATCAACACCCCTCCCCCCATCAACACCCCTCCCCATCAACACCCTCCCCCCATCAACACCCCGCCCCCATCAACACCCCCCCCCATCAACACCCTCCCCCCATCAACACCCTCCCCCCATCAACACCCCACCCCCATCAACACCCCGCCACCATCAATACCCCGCCCCCATCAACACCCCGCCCCCATCAACACCCTCCCCCCATCAACACCCCTCCCCATCAACACTCTCCCCCCATCAACACCCCTCCCCATCAACACTCTCCGCCCATCAACACCCCTCCCCATCAACACCCTCCCCCCATCAACACCCCTCCCCATCAACACCCTCCCCCCATCAACACCCCTCCCCCATCAACACCCCTCCCCCCATCAACACCCCTCCCCCCATCAACACCCCTCCCCCCATCAACACCCCTCCCCCATCAACACCCTCCCCCCATCAACACCCCTCCCCCCATCAACACCCCTCCCCCATCAACACCCCTCCCCCATCAACACCCCTCCCCCCATCAACACCCCTCCTCCCATCAACACCCCACCCCCATCAACACCCCTCCCCATCAACACCCCGCCCCCATCAACACCCCTCCCCCCATCAACACCCCACCCCCATCAACACCCCTCCCCATCAACACCCCGCCCCCATCAACACCCCTCCCCCCATCAACATCCCTCCCCCCATCAACACCCCTCCCCCATCAACACCCCTCCCCCCATCAACACCCCTCCCCCCATCAACACCCTCCCCCATCAACACCCCGCCCCCATCAACACCCCACCCCCATCAACACCCTACCCCCATCAACACCCTCCCCCCATCAACACCCCGCCCCCATCAACACCCCGCCCCCATCAACACCCCTCCCCCCATCAACACCCCTCCCCCATCAACACCCCTCCCCCCATCAACACCCCTCCCCCATCAACACCCCTCCCCCCATCAACACCCCTCCCCCCATCAACACCCTCCCCCATCAACACCTCGCCCCCATCAACACCCTCCCCCCATCAACACCCTCCCCCCATCAACACCCTCCCCCCATTAACACCCTCCCCCCATCAACACCCCGCCCCCATCAACACTCCTCCCCATCAACACCCCGCCCCCATCAACACCCTCCTCCCATTAACACCCCTCCCCATCAACACTCTCCCCCCATCAACACCCCTCCCCATCAACACCCCGCCCCCATCAACACTCCTCCCCATCAACACCCCACCCCCATCAACACCCCGCCCCCATCAACACCCTCCCCCCATGAACACCCCTCCCCCATCAACACCCTCCCCCCATCAACACCCCTCCCCCCATCAACACTCCACCCCCATCAACACCCCGCCCCCATCAACACCCTCCCCCATCAACACTCCACCCCCATCAACACTCCACCGCCATCAACACTCCACCCCCATCAACACCCCACCCCCATCAACAACCCTCCCCATCAACACCCCCGCCCCATCAACACCCCTCCTGCGTCAACACCCCAGCCCCATCAACACCCCTCCACCATCAAAACCCCAGCCACATCAACACCCACCCTCATCAACACCCCACCCCATCAACACCCCACCCCCATCAACACCCCTCCCCCATCAACACCCCACCCCCATCAACACCCCACCCCCATCAACACTCCTCCCCATCAACACACCACCCCCATCAACACCCCCGCCCCATCAACACCCCTCCTGCGTCAACACCCCAGCCCCATCAACACCCCTCCACCATCAAAACCCCAGCCACATCAACACCCCTCCCCCATCAACACCCCACCCGATCAACACCCCGCCCTAACAACACCCCACCCCCATCAACACCCCAACCCCATCAACACTCCTTCCCATCAACACTTCACCCCCATCAACACCCCTCCCCCATCAACACCCCAGCCCCATCAACACCCCTCCCCATCAACATCCCTTCCCCATCAACACCCCACCCCCATCAACAATCCACCCCGATCAACACCCCTCCCCCATCAACACCCCGCCCCCATCAACACCCCTCCCCATCAACACCCCACCCCCATCAACACCCCTCCCCCATCAACACCCCTCCCCCATCAACACTCCTCCCCATCAACACTCCTCCCCATCAACACCCCTCCCATCAACACCCCGCCCCCATCAACACCCTCCCCCCATCGACACCCCACCCCCATCGACACTCCACCCCCATCAACACCCCTCCCTATCAACACCCTCCCCCCATCAACACCCTGCCCCCATCAACACCCCGCCCCCATCAACACCCTCCCCCATTAACCCCCATCCCCATCAACACCCCACCCCCATCAACACCCCTCCCCATCAACACCCCTCCCCATCAACACCCCGCCCCATCAACACCGCACCCCCATCAACACCCCTCCCCATCAACACTCCTCCCCATCAACACCCCACCCCCATCAACACTCCACCCCCATCAACACCCCTCCCCATCAACACCCCTCCTGCGTCAACACCCCAGCCCCATCAACACCCTCCCCCCATCAACACCCCGACCCCATCAACACCCCGCCCCCATCAACACCCTCCCCCCATCAACACCCTCCCCCCATCAACACCCCTCCCCCCATCAACACCCTCCCCCCATCAACACCCCTCCCCCCATCAACACTCCACCCCATCAACACCCCGCCCCCATCAACACCCTCCCCCCATCAACACCCTCCCCCATCGACACCCCACCCCCATTGACACCCCTCCCCCCATCAACACCCTCCCCCCATCAACACCCCACCCCCATCAACACTCCTCCCCATCAACACTCCACCCCCATCAACACCCCGCCCCCATCAACACTCCTCCCCATCAACACCCCGCCCCCATCAACACCCCGCCCCCATCAACACCCTCCCCCCATCAACACCCCTCCCCCCATCAACACCCCTCCCCATCAACACCCTCCCCCCATCAACACCCCGCCCCCATCAACACCCCCCCCCATCAACACCCTCCCCCCATCAACACCCTCCCCCCATCAACACCACACCCCCATCAACACCCCGCCACCATCAATACCCCGCCCCCATCAACACCCCGCCCCCATCAACACCCTCCCCCCATCAACACCCCTCCCCATCAACACTCTCCCCCCATCAACACCCCTCCCCATCAACACTCTCCGCCCATCAACACCCCTCCCCATCAACACCCTCCCCCCATCAACACCCCTCCCCATCAACACCCTCCCCCCATCAACACCTCTCCCCCATCAACACCCCTCCCCCCATCAACACCCCTCCCCCCATCAACACCCCTCCCCCCATCAACACCCCTCCCCCATCAACACCCTCCCCCCATCAACACCCCTCCCCCCATCAACACCCCTCCCCCATCAACACCCCTCCCCCATCAACACCCCTCCCCCCATCAACACCCCTCCTCCCATCAACACCCCACCCCCATCAACACCCCTCCCCATCAACACCCCGCCCCCATCAACACCCCTCCCCCCATCAACACCCCACCCCCATCAACACCCCTCCCCATCAACACCCCGCCCCCATCAACACCCCTCCCCCCATCAACATCCCTCCCCCCATCAACACCCATCCCCCATCAACACCCCTCCCCCCATCAACACCCTCCCTCATCAACACCCCGCCCCCATCAACACCCTGCCCCCATCAACACCCTACCCCCATCAACACCCTCCCCCATCAACACCCCGCCCCCATCAACACCCCGCCCCCATCAACACCCCTCCCCCCATCAACACCCCTCCCCCATCAACACCCCTCCCCCCATCAACACCCCTCCCCCATCAACACCCCTCCCCCCATCAACACCCCTCCCCCCATCAACACCCTCCCCCATCAACACCCCGCCCCCATCAACACCCTCCCCCCATCAACACCCTCCCCCCATCAACACCCTCCCCCCATCAACACCCTCCCCCCATCAACACCCCGCCCCCATCAACACTCCTCCCCATCAACACCCCGCCCCCATCAACACCCTCCTCCCATTAACACCCCTCCCCATCAACACTCTCCCCCCATCAACACCCCTCCCCATCAACACCCCGCCCCCATCAACACTCCTCCCCATCAACACCCCACCCCCATCAACACCCCGCCCCCATCAACACCCTCCCCCCATGAACACCCCTCCCCCATCAACACCCTCCCCCCATCAACACCCCTCCCCCCATCACCACTCCACCCCCATCAACACCCCGCCCCCATCAACACCCTCCCCCATCAACACTCCACCCCCATCAACACTCCACCGCCATCAACACTCCACCCCCATCAACACCCCACCCCCATCAACAACCCTCCCCATCAACACCCCCGCCCCATCAACACCCCTCCTGCGTCAACACCCCAGCCCCATCAACACCCCTCCACCATCAAAACCCCAGCCACATCAACACCCACCCTCATCAACACCCCACCCCATCAACACCCCACCCCCATCAACACCCCTCCCCCATCAACACCCCACCCCCATCAACACTCCTCCCCATCAACACACCACCCCCATCAACACCCCCGCCCCATCAACACCCCTCCTGCGTCAACACCCCAGCCCCATCAACACCCCTCCACCATCAAAACCCCAGCCACATCAACACCCCTCCCCCATCAACACCCCACCCGATCAACACCCCGCCCTAACAACACCCCACCCCCATCAACACCCCAACCCCATCAACACTCCTTCCCATCAACACTTCACCCCCATCAACACCCCTCCCCCATCAACACCCCAGCCCCATCAACACCCCTCCCCATCAACATCCCTTCCCCATCAACACCCCACCCCCATCAACAATCCACCCCGATCAACACCCCTCTCCCATCAACACCCCTCCCCATCAACACCCCAGCCCCATCAACACCCCTCCCCATCAACGCCCCACTCCCATCAACACTCCACCCCCATCAACACTCCACCCCCATCAACACTCCACCCCCATCAACACTCCATCCCCATCAACACAACTCCCACATCAACACCCCTCCCCATCAACACCCCTCCCCATCAACACCCCAGCCCCATCAACACCCCACCCCATCAACACCCCTCCCCCATCAACACTCCACCCTTACCAACACACCATCCCCATCAACATCCCACCCCATCAACACCCCACCCCCATCAACACCCCACCCCCATCAACATTCCACCCCCATCAACACCCCAGCCCCATCAACACCCCTTCGCCATCAACACCCCAGCCCCATCAACACCCCACCCCATCAACACCCCTCCCCCATCAACACTCCACCCTTACCAACACACCATCCCCATCAACATCCCACCCCATCAACACCCCACCCCCATCAACAGCCCACCCCCATCAACATTCCACCCCCATCAACACCCCAGCCCCATCAACACCCCTTCGCCATCAACACCCCAGCCCCATCAACACCCCACCTCCATCAACACTCATTCCCATCAACACCCCACCCCATCAACACCCCACCCCATCAACAACACTCCTCCCCATCAACACCCCACCCCGTCAACACTCCGCCCCATCAACACCACACCCCCATCAACACCCCACCCCCATCAACACACCTCCCCATCAACACCCCACCCCATCAACACCCCGTCCCAATCAACACCCCACGCCCATCAACACACCGCCCCAATCAACTCCCCGCCCCCATCAACACCCCACCCAATCAACCCCCCACCCCCATCAACACCCCGCCCCATCAACACCCGTCCCCCATCAACACCCCTCCCCCATCAACACCCCACCCATCAACACCCCACCCCCATCAACACTCCTCCCCATCAACACACCATCCCCATCAACACCCCACCCCATCAACACCACTCCCCCATCAACACCCCACCCCATCAACACACCACCCGCACCAACACCTCACCCGCATCAACACTTCTCCCCATCAACACCCCACCCCCATCAACACCTCACCCATCAACACTTCAGCCCCATCAACACCCCTCCCCATCAGCACCCCACCCATCAACACACCAGCCCTATCAACACCCCTCCCCATCAACATCCCTCCCCCATCAACACCCCTCCCCATCAACACCCCACCCCCATCAACACTCCACCCCCATCAACACCCCTCCCCATCAGCACCCCACCCATCAACACCCCAGCCCCCATCAACACCCCTCCCCATCCACACCCCGCCCCATCCACACCCCTCCCCATCAACACCCCACGCCCATCAACACACCGCCCCAATCAACTCCCCGCTCCCATCAATACCCCACCCAATCAACCCCCCACCTCCATCAACACCCCTCCCCCATCAACACCCCTCCCCCATCAACACCCCACCCATCAACGCCCCAGCCCAATCAACACCCTTCCCCCATCAACTCCCCTCCCCATCAACTCCCCTCCCCATCAACACCCCTCCCTCATCAACACTCCTCCCCATCAACACCCCAACCCCATCAACACCCCAACCCCATCAACACCCCAACCCCATCAACACCCCACCCCATCAACACCCCACCCCCAACAACACCCCACCCCCATCAACACCCCACCTGCATCAACACTCCTCCCCATCAACACCCCACCCCCATCAACACTCCTCCCCATCAACACCCCACACCAATCAACACTCCTCCCCATCCACACCCCACCCCATCAACACACCTCCCCATCAACACACCACCCCATTAACACCCCACCTGCATCAATACTCCTCCCCATCAACACACCACCCCATCAACACCCCACACCAATCAACACTCCTCCCCATCAACACCCCACCCATATCAACACACCACCCCATCAACACTCCTCCCCATCAACACACCACCCCATTAACACCCCACCCCATCAACACCCCCTCCCCATCAACACCCCACCCCAATCAACTCCCCACCCCCATCAACACCGCGCCCAATCAACCCTCCACCCCCATCAACACCCCTCCCCATCAACACCTCTCCCTATCAACACCCCACACCCATCCACATCCCACCCCCATCAACACCCCAACCCCCATCAACATCCCACACCCGTCAACATCCCACGCCCATCAACACCCCCTCCCCATCAACACCTCTCCCCCATCAACATCCCTCCACTTCAACACCCACCCTCATCAACACCCCACCCCATCAACACCCCACCCCCATCAACACCCCTCCCCCATCAACACCCCACCCCCATCAACACCCCACCCCCATCAACACTCCTCCCCATCAACACACCACCCCCATCAACACCCCCGCCCCATCAACACCCCTCCTGCGTCAACACCCCAGCCCCATCAACACCCCTCCACCATCAAAACCCCAGCCACATCAACACCCCTCCCCCATCAACACCCCACCCGATCAACACCCCGCCCTAACAACACCCCACCCCCATCAACACCCCAACCCCATCAACACTCCTTCCCATCAACACTTCACCCCCATCAACACCCCTCCCCCATCAACACCCCAGCCCCATCAACACCCCTCCCCATCAACATCCCTTCCCCATCAACACCCCACCCCCATCAACAATCCACCCCGATCAACACCCCTCTCCCATCAACACCCCTCCCCATCAACACCCCAGCCCCATCAACACCCCTCCCCATCAACGCCCCACTCCCATCAACACTCCACCCCCATCAACACTCCACCCCCATCAACACTCCACCCCCATCAACACTCCATCCCCATCAACACAACTCCCACATCAACATCCCTCCCCATCAACACCCCTCCCCATCAACACCCCAGCCCCATCAACACCCCACCCCATCAACACCCCTCCCCCATCAACACTCCACCCTTACCAACACACCATCCCCATCAACATCCCACCCCATCAACATCCCACCCCCATCAACACCCCACCCCCATCAACATTCCACCCCCATCAACACCCCAGCCCCATCAACACCCCTTCGCCATCAACACCCCAGCCCCATCAACACCCCACCCCATCAACACCCCTCCCCCATCAACACTCCACCCTTACCAACACACCATCCCCATCAACATCCCACCCCATCAACACCCCACCCCCATCAACACCCCACCCCCATCAACACCCCACCCCCATCAACATTCCACCCCCATCAACACCCCAGCCCCATCAACACCCCTTCGCCATCAACACCCCAGCCCCATCAACACCCCACCCCCATCAACACTCATTCCCATCAACACCCCACCCCATCAACACCCCACCCCATCAACAACACTCCTCCCCATCAACACCCCACCCCGTCAACACTCCGCCCCATCAACACCACACCCCCATCAACACCCCACCCCCATCAACACACCTCCCCATCAACACCCCACCCCATCAACACCCCGTCCCAATCAACACCCCACGCCCATCAACACACCGCCCCAATCAACTCCCCGCCCCCATCAACACCCCACCCAATCAACCCCCCACCCCCATCAACACCCCGCCCCATCAACACCCGTCCCCCATCAACACCCCTCCCCCATCAACACCCCACCCATCAACACCCCACCCCCATCAACACTCCTCCCCATCAACACACCATCCCCATCAACACCCCACCCCATCAACACCACTCTCCCATCAACACCCCACCCCATCAACACACCACCCGCACCAACACCTCACCCGCATCAACACTTCTCCCCATCAACACCCCTCCCCATCAGCACCCCACCCATCAACACCCCACCCATCAACACCCCAGCCCTATCAACACCCCTCCCCATCAACATCCCTCCCCCATCAACACCCCACCCCATCAACACCACTCTCCCATCAACACCCCACCCCATCAACACACCACCCGCACCAACACCTCACCCGCATCAACACTTCTCCCCATCAACACCCCACCCCCATCAACACCTCACCCATCAACACTTCAGCCCCATCAACACCCCTCCCCATCAGCACCCCACCCATCAACACCCCACCCATCAACACCCCAGCCCTATCAACACCCCTCCCCATCAACATCCCTCCCCCATCAACACCCCTCCCCATCAACACCCCACCCCCATCAACACTCCACCCCCATCAACACCCCTCCCCATCAGCACCCCACCCATCAACACCCCAGCCCCATCAACACCCCTCCCCATCAACACCCCACGCCCATCAACACACCGCCCCAATCAACTCCCCTCTCCCATCAATACCCCACCCAATCAACCCCCCACCTCCATCAACACCCCTCCCCCATCAACACCCCTCCCCCATCAACACCCCACCCATCAACGCCCCAGCCCAATCAACATCCTTCCCCCATCAACTCCCCTCCCCATCAACACCCCTCCCTCATCAACACTCCTCCCCATCAACACCCCATCCCCATCAACACCCCACCCCCATCAACACTCCACCCCCATTAACATCCCACACCCACCAACACTCCACCCCCATCATCACTCCTCCCCATCAACACTCCACCCCCATCAACACCCTGTCCCCATCAACACCCTGTCCCCATCAACACCCCGCCACCATCAACACCCCTCCCCATCAACACCCCTCCCCCATCAACATCGCACCCCCATCAACACACCACCCCCATCAACACCCCTCACCATCAACACCCCTCCCCATCAACTCCCCTCCCCATCAACACCCCTCCCTCATCAACACTCCTCCCCATCAACACCCCATCCCCATCAACACCCCACCCCCAACAACACTCCACCCCCATTAACATCCCACACCCACCAACACTCCACCCCCATCAACACCCCTCCCCATCAACACCCCTCCCCCATCAACACCCCGCCCCCATCAACACCCTTCCCCCATCAAACCCCCACCCCCATCAATACCCCTCCCCATCAACACCCCACCCATCAACACCCCAGCCTCATCAACACCCCTCCCCATCAACACTCCTCCCCATCAACACCCCACCCATAAACAACCCAGCCCCATCAACACCCCGCCCCCATCAACACCCTCCCCCCATCAACACCCCTCCCCCATCAACACCCCGCCCCATCAACACCCTTCCCCCATCAAACCCCCACCCCCATCAATACCCCTCCCCATCAACACCCCACCCATCAACACCCCAGCCTCATCAACACCCCTCCCCATCAACACTCCTCCCCATCAACACCCCACCCATAAACAACCCAGCCCCATCAACACCTCAGCCCCATCAACACCCCTCCCCATCAACACCCCACGCTCATCAACACACCGCCCCAATCAACTCCCCGCTCCCATCAATACCCCACCCAATCAACCCCCCACCTCCATCAACACCCCTCCCCCATCAACACCCCTCCCCCATCAACACCCCACCCATCAACGCCCCAGCCCAATCAACACCCTTCCCCCATCAACTCCCCTCCCCATCAACTCCCCTCCCCATCAACACCCCTCCCTCATCAACACTCCTCCCCATCAACACCCCAACCCCATCAACACCCCAACCCCATCAACACCCCAACCCCATCATCACCCCACCCCATCAACACCCCACCCCCAACAACACCCCACCCCCATCAACACCCCACCTGCATCAACACTCCTCCCCATCAACACCCCACCCCCATCAACACTCCTCCCCATCAACACCCCACACCAATCAACACTCCTCCCCATCCACACCCCACCCCATCAACACACCTCCCCATCAACACACCACCCCATTAACACCCCACCTGCATCAATACTCCTCCCCATCAACACACCACCCCATCAACACACCTCCCCATCAACACACCACCCCATTAACACCCCACCCCATCAACACCCCCTCCCCATCAACACACCGCCCCAATCAACTCCCCACCCCCATCAACACCGCGCCCCAAAGAACCCCCCACCCCCATCAACACCCCTCCCCATCAACACCCCACACCCATCCACATCCCACCCCCAACACCTCACCACCATCAACCCCTCACTCCCATCAACACCCCAACCCCCATCAACATCCCACACCCGTCAACATCCCACGCCCATCAACACCCCCTCCCCATCAACACCCCTCCCCCATCAACATCCCTCCACATCAACACCCCACCCTCATCAACACCCCACCCCATCAACACCCCACCCCCATCAACACCCAACCCCATCAACACCCAACCCCATCAACACCCCACCCCCAACAACACCCCACCCCCATCAACACCCCAACTGCATCAACACTCCTCCCCATCAACACCCCACCCCCATCAACACTCCTCCCCATCAACACCCCACACCAATCAACACTCCTCCCCATCAACACACCACCCCATTAACACCCCACCCCATCAACACCCCCTCCCCATCAACACCCCACCCCAATCAACTCCCCACCCCCATCAACACCGCGCCCAATCAACCCTCCACCCCCATCAACACCCCTCCCCATCAACACCTCTCCCTATCAACACCCCACACCCATCCACATCCCACCCCCATCAACACCCCAACCCCCATCAACATCCCACACCCGTCAACATCCCACGCCCATCAACACCCCCTCCCCATCAACACCTCTCCCCCATCAACATCCCTCCACTTCAACACCCACCCTCATCAACACCCCACCCCATCAACACCCCACCCCCATCAACACCCCTCCCCCATCAACACCCCACCCCCATCAACACCCCACCCCCATCAACACTCCTCCCCATCAACACACCACCCCCATCAACACCCCCGCCCCATCAACACCCCTCCTGCGTCAACACCCCAGCCCCATCAACACCCCTCCACCATCAAAACCCCAGCCACATCAACACCCCTCCCCCATCAACACCCCACCCGATCAACACCCCGCCCTAACAACACCCCACCCCCATCAACACCCCAACCCCATCAACACTCCTTCCCATCAACACTTCACCCCCATCAACACCCCTCCCCCATCAACACCCCAGCCCCATCAACACCCCTCCCCATCAACATCCCTTCCCCATCAACACCCCACCCCCATCAACAATCCACCCCGATCAACACCCCTCTCCCATCAACACCCCTCCCCATCAACACCCCTCCCCATCAACGCCCCACTCCCATCAACACTCCACCCCATCAACACTCCACCCCCATCAACACTCCACCCCCATCAACACTCCATCCCCATCAACACAACTCCCACATCAACACCCCTCCCCATCAACACCCCTCCCCATCAACACCCCAGCCCCATCAACACCCCACCCCATCAACACCCCTCCCCCATCAACACTCCACCCTTACCAACACACCATCCCCATCAACATCCCACCCCATCAACACCCCACCCCCATCAACACCCCACCCCCATCAACATTCCACCCCCATCAACACCCCAGCCCCATCAACACCCCTTCGCCATCAACACCCCAGCCCCATCAACACCCCACCCCATCAACACCCCTCCCCCATCAACACTCCACCCTTACCAACACACCATCCCCATCAACATCCCACCCCATCAACACCCCACCCCCATCAACACCCCACCCCCATCAACACCCCACCCCCATCAACATTCCACCCCCATCAACACCCCAGCCCCATCAACACCCCTTCGCCATCAACACCCCAGCCCCATCAACACCCCACCCCCATCAATACTCATTCCCATCAACACCTCACCCCATCAACACACCACCCCATCAACAACACTCCTCCCCATCAACACCCCACCCCGTCAACACTCCGCCCCATCAACACCACACCCCCATCAACACCCCACCCCCATCAACACACCTCCCCATCAACACCCCACCCCATCAACACCCCGTCCCAATCAACACCCCACGCCCATCAACACACCGCCCCAATCAACTCCCCGCCCCCAACAACACCCCATCCAATCAACCCCCCACCCCCATCAACACCCCGCCCCATCAACACCCGTCCCCCATCAACACCCCTCCCCCATCAACACCCCACCCATCAACTCCCCACCCCCATCAACACTCCTCCCCATCAACACACCATCCCCATCAACACCCCACCCCATCAACACCACTCCCCCATCAACACCCCACCCCATCAACACACCACCCGCACCAACACCTCACCCGCATCAACACTTCTCCCCATCAACACCCCACCCCCATCAACACCTCACCCATCAACACTTCAGCCCCATCAACACCCCTCCCCATCAGCACCCCACCCATCAACACCCCAGCCCTATCAACACCCCTCCCCATCAACATCCCTCCCCCATCAACACCCCTCCCCATCAACACCCACCCCCATCAACACTCCACCCCCATCAACACCCCTCCCCATCAGCACCCCACCCATCAACACCCCAGCCCCATCAACACCCCTCCCCATCAACACCCCACGCCCATCAACACACCGCCCCAATCAACTCCCCTCTCCCATCAATACCCCACCCAATCAACCCCCCACCTCCATCAACACCCCTCCCCCATCAACACCCCTCCCCCATCAACACCCCACCCATCAACGCCCCAGCCCAATCAACACCCTTCCCCCATCAACTCCCCTCCCCATCAACACCCCTCCCTCATCAACACTCCTCCCCATCAACACCCCATCCCCATCAACACCCCACCCCCATCAACACTCCACCCCCATTAACATCCCACACCCACCAACACTCCACCCCCATCATCACTCCTCCCCATCAACACTCCACCCCCATCAACACCCTGTCCCCATCAACACCCTGTCCCCATCAACACCCCGCCACCATCAACACCCCTCCCCATCAACACCCCTCCCCCATCAACATCCCACCCCCATCAACACACCACCCCCATCAACACCCCTCACCATCAACACCCCTCCCCATCAACTCCCCTCCCCATCAACACCCCTCCCTCATCAACACGCCTCCCCATCAACACCCCATCCCCATCAACACCCCACCCCCATCAACACTCCACCCCCATTAACATCCCACACCCACCAACACTCCACCCCCATCAACACCCCTCCCCATCAACACCCCTCCCCCATCAACACCCCGCCCCCATCAACACCCTTCCCCCATCAAACCCCCACCCCCATCAATACCCCTCCCCATCAACACCCCACCCATCAACACCCCAGCCTCATCAACACCCCTCCCCATCAACACTCCTCCCCATCAACACCCCACCCATAAACAACCCAGCCCCATCAACACCCCGCCCCCATCAACACCCTCCCCCCATCGACACCCCACCCCCATCGACACTCCACCCCCATCAACATACCTCCCCATCAACACCCCTCCCCATCAACACCCTCCCCCAATCAACACCCTGCCCCCATCAACACCCCGCCCCCATCAACACCCTCCCCCATCAACACCCCTCCCCATCAACACCCCACCCCCATCAACACCCCTCCCCATCAACACCCCTCCCCATCAACACTCCACCCCCATCAACACTCCACCCCCATCAACACCCCGCCCCCATCAACACCCCAGCCCATCAACACTCCACCCCCATCAACACTCCACCCCCATCAACACCCCACCCCCATCAACACCCCTCCCCATCAACACCCCGCCCCCATCAAAACTCCACCCCCATCAACATTCCTCCCCATCAACACCCCTCCCCATCAACACCCCGCCCCCATCAACACCCTCCCCCCATCGACACCCCACCCCCATCGACACTCCACCCCCATCAACACCCCTCCCCATCAACACCCCTCCCCATCAACACCTCTCCCCCATCAACACCCCTCCCCCCATCAACACCCCTCCCCCCATCAACACCCCTCCCCCCATCAACACCCCTCCGCATCAACACCCTCCCCCCATCAACACCCCTTCGCCCATCAACACCCTCCCCCCATCAACACCCCTCCCCCATCAACACCCCTCCCCCCATCAACACCCCTCCCCCCATCAACACCCCACCCCCATCAACACCCCACCCCCATCAACACCCATCCCCATCAACACCCCTCCCCATCAACACCCCTCACCCCATCAACACCCCGCCCCCATCAACACCACTCCCCATCAACACCCTCCCCCCATCAACACCCCTCCCCCATCAACACCCTCCCCCCATCAACACCCCTCCCCCATCAACACCCCTCCCCCCATCAACACCCCTCCCCCCATCAACACCCCACCCCCATCAATACCCCTCCCCATCAACACCCCGCCCCCATCAACACTCCACCCCCATCAACACTCCACCCCCATCAACACCCCACCCCCATCAACACCCCACCCCCATCAACACCCCGTCCCCATCAACATTCCACCCCCATCAACACTCCACCCCCATCAACACTCCTCCCCATCAACACCCCTCCCCATCAACACCCCGCCCCCATCAACACCCTCCCCGCATCGACACCCCACCCCCATCGACACTCCACCCCCATCAACACCCCGCCCCCATCAACACCCCGCCCCCATCAACACCCCGCCCCCATCAACACCTTCCCCCCATCAACACCCCTCCCCATCAACACTCTCCCCCCATCAACACCCCTCCCCATCAACACCCCACCCCCATCAACACCCCTCCCCATCAACACCCCGCCCCCATCAACACTCCACCCCCATCAACACTCCACCCCCATCAACACCCCACCCCCATCAACACCCCTCCCCATCAACACCCCGCCCCCATCAACACTCCTCCCCGTCAACACCCCTCCCCATCAACACCCCGCCCCCATCAACACCCTCCCCCCATCGACACCCCACCCCCATCGACACTCCACCCCCATCAACACCCCGCCCCCATCAACACCCCGCCCCCATCAACACCCCGCCCCCATTAACACCTTCCCCCCATCAACACCCCTCCCCATCAACACTCTCCCCCCATCAACACCCCTCCCCATCAACACTCTCCCCCCATCAACACCCCTCCGCATCAACACCCTCCCCCCATCAACACCCCTCCCCCATCAACACCCTCCCCCCATCAACACCCCTCCCCCATCAACACCCCTCCCCCCATCAACACCCCTCCCCCCATCAACACCCCACCCCCATCAACACCCCTCCCCATCAACACCCCATCCCCATCAACACCCCTCCCCCCATCAACACCCCGCCCCCATCAACACCCCTCCCCATCAACACCCTCCCCCCATCAACACCCCTGCCCCATCAACACCCTCCCCGCATCAACACCCCTCCCCCATCAACACCCCTCCCCCCATCAACGCACCACCCCCATCAACACCCCTCCCCATCAACACCCCGCCCCCATCAACACTCCACCCCCATCAACACTCCTCCCCATCAACACCCCTCCCATCAACACCCCACCCCCATCAACACCCCTCCCCATCAACACCCCGCCCCCATCAACACTCCACCCCCATCAACACTCCTCCCCATCAACACCCTCCCCCCATCAACACCCTGCCCCCATCAACACCCCGCCCCCATCAACACCCTCCCCCATTAACCCCCATCCCCATCAACACCCCACCCCCATCAACACCCCTCCCCATCAACACCCCTCCCCATCAACACCCCTCCCCATCAACACCCCGCCCCATCAACACCGCACCCCCATCAACACCCCTCCCCATCAACACTCCTCCCCATCAACACCCCACCCCCATCAACACTCCACCCCCATCAACACCCCTCCCCATCAACACCCCGCCCCCATCAACACCCCTCCCCATCAACACCCTCCCCCCATCAACACCCCGACCCCATCAACACCCCGCCCCCATCAACACCCTCCCCCCATCAACACCCTCCCCCCATCAACACCCCTCCCCCCATCAACACCCTCCCCCCATCAACACCCCTCCCCCCATCAACACTCCATCCCCATCAACACCCCGCCCCCATCAACACCCTCCCCCCATCAACACCCTCCCCCATCGACACCCCACCCCCATTGACACCCCTCCCCCCATCAACACCCTCCCCCCATCAACACCCTCCCCCCATCAACACCCCACCCCCATCAACACTCCTCCCCATCAACACTCCACCCCCATCAACACCCCGCCCCCATCAACACTCCTCCCCATCAACACCCCGACCCCATCAACACCCTCCCCCCATCAACACCCCTCCCCCCATCAACACCCCTCCCCATCAACACTCTCCCCCCATCAACACCCCTCCCCATCAACACTCTCCGCCCATCAACACCCCTCCCCATCAACACCCTCCCCCCATCAACACCCCTCCCCATCAACACCCTCCCCCCATCAACACCCCTCCCCCATCAACACCCCTCCCCCCATCAACACCCCTCCCCCCATCAACACCCCTCCCCCATCAACACCCTCCCCCCATCAACAACCCTCCCCCCATCAACACCCCTCCCCATCAACACCCCTCCCCCATCAACACCCCTCCCCCCATCAACACCCCTCCCCCCATCAACACCCCACCCCCATCAACACCCCTCCCCATCAACACCCCGCCCCCATCAACACCCCTCCCGCCATCAACACCCCACCCCCATCAACACCCCTCCCCATCAACACCCCGCCCCCATCAACACCCCTCCCCCCATCAACATCCCTCCCCCCATCAACACCCTCCCCCATCAACACCCCTCCCCCCATCAACACCCCTCCCCCCATCAACACCCTCCCCCATCAACACCCCGCCCCCATCAACACCCCACCCCCATCAACACCCTACCCCCATCAACACCCTCCCCCCATCAACACCCCGCCCTCATCAACACCCCGCCCCCATCAACACCCCTCCCCCCATCAACACCCCTCCCCCATCAACACCCCTCCCCCCATCAACACCCCTCCCCCATCAACACCCCTCCCCCCATCAACACCCCTCCCCCCATCAACACCCTCCCCCATCAACACCCCGCCCCCATCAACACCCCGCCCCCATCAACACCCTCCCCCCATCAACACCCTCCCCCCATCAACACCCTCCCCCCATCAACAATCTCCCCCCATCAACACCCCTCCCCATCAACACCCCGCCCCCATCAACACTCCTCCCCATCAACACCCCACCCCCATCAACACCCCGCCCCCATCAACACCCTCCCCCCATCAACACTCCACCCCCATCAACACCCCGCCCCCATCAACACCCTCCCCCCATCAACACCCTCCCCCATCGACACCCCACCCCCATTGACACCCCTCCCCCCATCAACACCCTCTCCCCATCAACACCCCACCCCCATCAACACTCCTCCCCATCAACACTCCACCCCCATCAACACCCCGCCCCCATCAACACTCCTCCCCATCAACACCCCGCCCCCATCAACACCCCGCCCCCATCAACACCCTCCCCCCATCAACACCCCTCCCCCCATCAACACCCCTCCCCATCAACACCCTCCCCCCATCAACACCCCGCCCCCATCAACACCCCCCCCATCAACACCCTCCCCCCATCAACACCCTCCCCCCATCAACACCCCACCCCCATCAACACCCCGCCACCATCAATACCCCGCCCCCATCAACACCCCGCCCCCATCAACACCCTCCCCCCATCAACACCCCTCCCCATCAACACTCTCCCCCCATCAACACCCCTCCCCATCAACACTCTCCGCCCATCAACACCCCTCCCCATCAACACCCTCCCCCCATCAACACCCTTCCCCATCAACACCCTCCGCCCATCAACACCCCTCCCCCATCAACACCCCTCCCCCCATCAACACCCCTCCCCCCATCAACACCCCTCCCCCATCAACACCCTCCCCCCATCAACACCCCTCCCCCCATCAACACCCCTCCCCCATCAACACCCCTCCCCCATCAACACCCCTCCCCCATCAACACCCCTCCCCCCATCAACACCCCACCCCCATCAACACTCCTCCCCATCAACACCCCGCCCCCATCAACACCCCTCCCCCCATCAACACCCCACCCCCATCAACACCCCTCCCCATCAACACCCCGCCCCCATCAACACCCCTCCCCCCATCAACATCCCTCCCCCCATCAACACCCCTCCCCCATCAACACCCCTCCCCCCATCAACACCCCTCCCCCCATCAACACCCTCCCCCCATCAACACCCCGCCCCCATCAACACTCCTCCCCATCAACACCCCGCCCCCATCAACACCCTCCTCCCATTAACACCCCTCCCCATCAACACTCTCCCCCCATCAACACCCCTCCCCATCAACACCCCGCCCCCATCAACACTCCTTCCCATCGACACCCCACCCCCATTGACACCCCTCCCCCCATCAACACCCTCCCCCCATCAACACCCCACCCCCATCAACACTCCTCCCCATCAACACTCCACCCCCATCAACACCCCGCCCCCATCAACACTCCTCCCCATCAACACCCCGCCCCCATCAACACCCCGCCCCCATCAACACCCTCCCCCCATCAACACCCCTCCCCCCATCAACACCCCTCCCCATCAACACCCCGCCCCCATCAACACCCCCCCCATCAACACCCTCCCCCCATCAACACCCTCCCCCCATCAACACCCCACCCCCATCAACACCCCGCCACCATCAATACCCCGCCCCCATCAACACCCCTCCCCATCAACACTCTCCCCCCATCAACACCCCTCCCCATCAACACTCTCCGCCCATCAACACCCCTCCCCATCAACACCCTCCCCCCATCAACACCCCTCCCCATCAACACCCTCCCCCCATCAACACCCCTCCCCCATCAACACCCCTCCCCCCATCAACACCCCTCCCTCCATCAACACCCCTCCCCCATCAACACCCTCCCCCCATCAACACCCCTCCCCCCATCAACACCCCTCCCCCATCAACACCCCTCCCCCATCAACACCCCTCCCCCCATCAACACCCCTCCCCCATCAACACCCCACCCCCATCAACACCCCTCCCCATCAACACCCCGCCCCCATCAACACCCCTCCCCCCATCAACACCCCACCCCCATCAACACCCCTCCCCATCAACACCCCGCCCCCATCAACACCCCTCCCCCATCAACATCCCTCCCCCCATCAACACCCCTCCCCCATCAACACCCCTCCCCCCATCAACACCCCTCCCCCCATCAACACCCTCCCCCATCAACACGCCGCCCCCATCAACACCCCGCCCCCATCAACACCCTACCCCCATCAACACCCTTCCCCCATCAACACCCCGCCCCCATCAACACCCCTCCCCCCATCAACACCCCTCCCCCATCAACACCCCTCCCCCCATCAACAACCCTCCCCCATCAACACCCCTCCCCCCATCAACACCCCTCCCCCCATCAACACCCTCCCCCATCAACACCCCGCCCCCATCAACACCCTCCCCCCATCAACACCCTCCCCCCATCAACACCCTCCCCCCATCAACACCCCGCCCCCATCAACACTCCTCCCCATCAACACCCCGCCCCCATCAACACCCTCCTCCCATTAACACCCCTCCCCATCAACACTCTCCCCCCATCAACACCCCTCCCCATCAACACCCCGCCCCCATCAACACTCCTTCCCATCAACACCCCACCCCCATCAACACCCCGCCCCCATCAACACCCTCCCCCCATCAACACCACTCCCCCATCAACACCCTCCCCCCATCAACACCCCTCCCCCATCAACACCCCTCCCCATCAACACCCCTCCCCATCAACACCCTCCCCCCATCAACACCCTCCCCCCATCAACACCCTCCCCCATCAACACCCCGCCCCCATCAACATCCCGCCCCCATCAACACCCCGCCCCCATCAACACCCCTCCCCCCATCAACACTCCTCCCCATCAACACCCCTCCCCCCATCAACACCCCTCCCCCCATCAACACCCCTCCCCATCAACACCCTCCCCCCATCAACACACCTCCCCCATCAACACCCCTCCCCCCATCAACACCCTCCCCCCATCAACACACCTCCCCCATCAACACCCCTCCCCCCATCAACACTCCTCCCCATCAACACCCCTCCCCCCATCAACACCCCTCCCCCATCAACACCCCTCCCCATCAACACCCCTCCCCATCAACACCCTCCCCCCATCAACACCCTCCCCCCATCAACACCCCTCCCCCATCAACACCCCGCCCCCATCAACATCCCGCCCCCATCAACACCCCGCCCCCATCAACACCCCTCCCCCCATCAACACTCCTCCCCATCAACACCCCTCCCCCCATCAACACCCCTCCCCCCATCAACACCCCTCCCCATCAACACCCTCCCCCCATCAACACACCTCCCCCATCAACACCCCTCCCCCCATCAACACCCTCCCCCCATCAACACACCTCCCCCATCAACACCCCTCCCCCCATCAACACTCCTCCCCATCAACACCCCTCCCCCCATCAACACCCCTCCCCCATCAACACCCCTCCCCATCAACACACCTCCCCCATCAACACCCCTCCCCCATCAACACCCCTCCCCATCAACACCCCTCCCCCCATCAACACCCCTCCCCCCATCAACACCCCTCCCCATCAACACCCTCCCCCATCAACACCCCCTCCCCATCAACACCCTCCCCCCATCAACACCCCTCCCCCCATCAACACCCCTCCCCCCATCAACACCCCCTCCCCATCAACACCCTCCCCCCATCAACACCCTCCCCCATCAACACCCCCTCCCCATCAACACCCCTCCCCATCAACACCCTCCCCCATCAACACCCCCTCCCCATCAACACCCCCTCCCCATCAACACCCTCCCCCCATCAACACCCCTCCCCCCATCAACACCCCTCCCCCCATCAACACCCCCTCCCCATCAACACCCTCCCCCCATCAACACCCCACCCCCATCAACACCCCCTCCCCATCAACACCCTCCCCCCATCAACACCCCTCCCCCATCAACACCCCGCCACCATCAACACCCTCCCCCCATCAACACCCCCTCCCCATCAACACCCTCCCCCCATCAACACCCCTCCCCCCATCAACACCCCTCCCCCCATCAACACCCCGCCCCCATCAACACCCTCCCCCCATCAACACCCCTCCCCCATCAACACCCCTCCCCCCATCAACACCCCTCCCCCATCAACACCCCCTCCCCATCAACACCCTCCCCCCATCAACACCCCTCCCCCCATCAACACCCCTCCCCCCATCAACACCCCCTCCCCATCAACACCCTCCCCCCATCAACACCCTCCCCCATCAACACCCCCTCCCCATCAACACCCCCTCCCCATCAACACCCCTCCCCATCAACACCCTCCCCCATCAACACCCCCTCCCCATCAACACCCTCCCCCCATCAACACCCCTCCCCCCATCAACACCCCTCCCCCCATCAACACCCTCCCCCCATCAACACCCCGCCCCCCATCAACACCCCTCCCCCATCAACACCCCTCCCCCCATCAACACCCCTCCCCCCATCAACACCCCACCCCCATCAACACCCCACCCCCATCAACACCCCTCCCCCCATCAACACCCTCCCCCCATCAACACCCCGCCCCCCATCAACACCCCTCCCCCATCAACACCCCTCCCCCCATCAACACCCCTCCCCCCATCAACACCCCTCCCCCCATCAACACCCCCTCCCCATCAACACCCTCCCCCCATCAACACCCCTCCCCCCATCAACACCCCTCCCCCCATCAACACCCCTCCCCCCATCAACACCCCACCCCCATCAACACCCCTCCCCCCATCAACACCCCTCCCCCCATCAACACCCTCCCCCCATCAACACCCCGCCCCCCATCAACACCCCTCCCCCATCAACACCCCTCCCCCCATCAACACCCCTCCCCCCATCAACACCCCTCCCCCCATCAACACCCCCTCCCCATCAACACCCTCCCCCCATCAACACCCTCCCCCCATCAACACCCCGCCCCCCATCAACACCCCTCCCCCATCAACACCCCTCCCCCCATCAACACCCTCCCCCCATCAACACCCCGCCCCCCATCAACACCCCTCCCCCATCAACACCCCTCCCCCCATCAACACCCCTCCCCCCATCAACACCCCACCCCCATCAACACCCCTCCCCCCATCAACACCCCTCCCCCCATCAACACCCCTCCCCCCATCAACACCCCGCCCCCCATCAACACCCCGCCCCCATCAACACCCCTCCCCCCATCAACACCCCGCCCCCATCAACACCCTCCCCCCATCAACACCCCTCCCCCATCAACACCCCTCCCCCATCAACACCCCTCCCCCCATCAACACCCCGCCCCCATCAACACCCCACCCCCATCAACACCCCGCCCCCATCAACACCCCTCCCCCCATCAACACCCCGCCCCCATCAACACCCCGCCCCCATCAACACCCCACCCCCATCAACACCCCTCCCCCCATCAACACCCCCTTCTTTCGGCACCTCTCTCCCCTCCCCAATGGCCGCCGCGGAAAGCAAATGACACCGCCCCCTCGCCGGCGCGCCCCTGTCGGGGGCGTGTCCTGTACGCGGCGTGCGCGTCCGCGCAGTTGAAGCAGTCGCGGGGCCGCGCCCACATTCCGGTTAGCGCGAGGAAAGCGGCGCCATGTCGGAGCCGGAGCGGCTGGAGAACCACCGCATCCGGAACTTCAAAAACAAGGGCCGCGATGTCGAGGTACCGGGGCCTGGCTCTGGGCCGAGGGAGGGGGCCTGTGCTAATCCAGGCCGGGGACTGGGCCTTCATCCAGGGCCTCGGACTGTCTGGGTTTGGGGGTTGGAGCGGTTTGGGCGCGGGCGCGTCACTGGGAAACTGGGACCGGCTCTCGGTCTCTTACGGGCGGCGGGTGCTGCCCGGGGCCCTTCCTCCCTCCCTCCCCCCCCGGGCCCTGCCTCCCGCCCGCCCCGGGCCCTGCCTGCCGCCCGCCGCCTCCTGCCCGGGCTCTTGCCTCCTGCCTGCCGCCGCCCGGGAGGCGCGGCTGTCCCTCGAACCAGTCACTGAGGCCCCGCTGCTGCTGTGGAGGCAGACCCTGGAAGATAGTGACATTTCAGTCAATACAAATTCTGGAATTAAAACCGAGTGTCATGTTGCCCATGGAACCAGTGTTGATTTTATAAAAACTCATCGGGTTCACTCGTTCTTGAGCGAAATGTGCCGTCCTGACCTGACCTAGTCTGGGTCTGTATGTGACTCCAGGCCCACAGATCTGGGATTAATTGGTCGTACAGTCATAAACAGACACAAACTGAAGCAGGCTGTTCTGCCCTTTCTGTCAGCCTTGCCATTTATTGTGGTCATGGGTGACCATCCACTCAGCCTGTTCCTGATTTTTTTCCCCCACATCCCTTGGTCCTTTTAGCCTCCAGTGCTACTTCCTCCTTGAAATCATACAATACTTTGCCCTCAGTTGCTTTCTGTGGTAGAGAATTTCACATGCTTACTATTCTCTCAATGATAAAATTTCTCCTAATTTCACTCTGAAATGGTTTACCTGCGACCCTTGATTCTGGACTCCCCCATCAAATTTGGGGGTACATTTAATTCCCACTTACAAATTAAACTATGTTGAGATCCTAGCACTAGTCTCTGTGGTTCCCCACTATTCACTGCCTGCCATTGAAAAAAAGACCCATTTATTCCACCATGATCTATCAGCAGAATAGACCTGCAATAGAGGCGGTGGTACAGTGGTATTCAGTCAGATGAGAACTGCCCGAAAGTGACCAGGGTAGTTGTTTAAGCTCAACTATATTGAGCTGCATCATCAGTATTTCTCCATTATAAGGTCAGAAGTGGGGATTTTCTTCTGTCCACCATCTATAAGGCACAAGCCATGAGTTTGATAGAATGCTCCTTTCATTACTTTAGTAAGTGCAGTCCCAACAACAGTCAAATCCAACAGCATCTGAATTACCAGGCTGATTGAAGGTTACAGATTGGGTGCCAATGTTTGCTCCTTCACTGACAATCAGCAGCAGTGTGACCCATCTACAAGATGCACTGCAGATAATTCAATGAAAATTCATGATCAACACCTACCAAACCAATGACTATGTCCATCTAGAAGGACAAGGGCAACAGATGTGTGAGAATGCCATATACGCCTTTATACACCGCTGATTTAGAATCCTGTTTCTGTTCCTTCAGTGTTGTTGGATCAAAGTCTTGGGATTCCCATCTGCACTATAATGGTTCAAGGAAGCAGTTCTCCACCAGCTTCTGGACATTTAGGGATGGACAGTAAACTGGGCTGATCCAGACAGTGACACCTACATCCTATGAAAGCATTTTGCTCCATGACCCTGTCTCACCCACACCAAAGTAAATAATCTCTCACATCTCACATTGATTTATTGGGACAGGTAGTGGTATGGTGGTAATGTCACCAGGCTAGCAATCCAGAGCCTCAGGCCAATGTTGTGAAGGCATGGATTTGAAACCCACCCTGACATTTCATTGCAACTTTGGATTAAAGAGCTGGTCTGATGGGGGCCATGTAACCACTGTTGTTGTTTAAAAACCCATCTGGTTGTGTAATGCCCTTTGAGGGAAGGAAACTGAAATCCTTACCAGGTATGCCTAATGGGATTCCAGACTCTCAGCAATCTGGTTGCCTCTTAACTGCCCTCTGAGCAATAAATGGTGACCTAGCCAGCGATAGTCATGTCCTGTGAACAAATTTAAAAAGCAATCTGTTAGTTTTATGCACACAATTGTCATATCTATGCTTTTTCCATCCGCTGTGTCCTCTCAACCTGCATTGTCTTTTTAAAATTCGATCGTGGAATGTTGGCTTTGCCTGAAACGTTGATTCTCCTGCTCTTCAGATGCTGCCAGACCTGCTGAGTTTTTCCAGCATTTCCTGTTTGTTTCCAATTCCAGAATCTGCAGTTGTTTTTATTTTAGATGTATTGGTGTCTGTTTCTACCTCATTAAATAAAATAGATTGTGAACAGTTGACTCCCCAGCACTGATTATTGTGCACTTGGTTTCAGTTTGCTAACCTGAAAATGATCCATTTATTAGTGTGGCTGGGGGATTGTCCAAGTAACATATTTACCCTAGAACCATTCATTCTTTTTTGCAACCTTTTATGTGGCATGCCATCAAATGCATTTTGGAACTCCAAATGCATTTTGGAACTCCAAATACACTATATCTATTGGTTGTCTCTTATCCACCCTGCTATTTCCATTGTCAAAGAACTGTGATAAATCTGTTAAATATATTTTCAGTTCAGTAGAAGCAGGTTGACTCTGCGTGAATATTTTATGATTTCTAAATGTACTCTTGTCAGCTTAATAGTTCCTAGCTTGTCTCCTTTTTGTCTCTCCTCCTCCTCTTCCCTCTGCTCTATTGAATGAAGGTGTTGCATTTGTTCTATTTCAATGTGAAGCAATCTTTTCTGAATCATTGGAAATTTAGGCAATTACAACCTATTCAGTGGTTATCTCTGCAGTAATTCTTTTGAAACACAGGAATTGCAGGTCATGAGGTGCAGAGTACTATCAGCCTGTAATCCCATTAGTTTTTCCAGTATTTGTTCTGTCGTGATTGTTTGAAGTTCATTGATCCCTCTAGCCTCTTGATATTTTAATATTTTTGGAGTGCTTTTGGGTCTTTTACTGTGGAGGGAGAAAAGGTTAAAGTACTTGTTCAAAGTGTTCATCATTTCCTCATTTTCCCCTGCCCAGCCCCCTCAGAATCTTATGTTTCTATAAAGTTCTTATTCTTCTAAAGTCCAATGAGTATAGACTCAACCTGCTCATCCTTTCCTTATCTTTCAAGTTCATCATCCCAGAGGGTCAGCCTAGAGAACCTTACTTGTACTGATTTCAGTATCCCATGTAATCTGTTCTGTTCTTAAACAAGAAGGGCAATCTGTACCCAGTACTCCAGGTGTGGCCTTAGCCATGCCCTCTACAATTTGAGCAAGACTGGCCTACCTTTGTACTCCATGCCTTGAAAATTCCGTTTGTATTCCTAATTATTTGCTGCATTTGCATGCTGAAGTTTTGAGATTCACATACAAGAACACCCTGATCCTTTTTTTAACTGCAGCTTTCTTTAATATCTCTGTTTAAATACTAGTTTGCTTCTTTAAATTTTCCTGCCAAAATGGACAACCTCACATTATCTGCCAAGATTTTACTCACCTGCTTAACCCATCTGTACCCCTTTGCAGACTCTTTGTATCCTCACTTGCTTTTCTATCTATCTTTGTACCATTGAGGAAATCTAGTAGCAATACGGTTGGTTTTTTGATTAAAATCATTAATATAAATGATAAATGGTTGAGGCAGATGTTCTGTCTGCTACTTACAGTTTGACATACTGAAAATAGCTGTTTATCTGTGCTGTATTCTCGACAGGCTAGCCAATTACTTCTTCATACCGCTAGATCACCCACTGGCCCGGGAGCTGTTGTCCTGTGTGATTATCTTTTTAGTGATGCCTCAGCATGGAAACATGAATATATTGCATCTACTGTTTGTTTCCTTATATCCACCAAACTTATAACGTTTTGAATGAACTTTTTAGCAGATTGTGCAAATAGTGCCAAAGTAAAAGGAAAACAACATTTATGCTGTATGAGAAGAGTGTGTGGATTGATGACAAATGGATTCTGGTAGAGGCACAGAGAATGCCGTAATTAGATGATTGACAGTTAACTGGCAAGTGTTGTCTAAATTTTTTACGCTGATTGTAATGAACACTAATTCAACATTGTTTAAACATGGAACAGTGCAGCACAGTACAGGCCCTTCGGCCCTTGATGTTGTGCCGACTTTTTATCCTACTTGCGTCAGTCTTCACTGAGGAGAGGAACATGATGAATCTTGAGATTAGAGGTAGAAGTTTGATTAGTCTGGATCACGTTGACATAAATAGGGAAGATGTGTTGGGTATGTTCGAGGTTATTAAGGTGGACAAATCCCCAGGACCGGATGGGATCTATCCCAGGTTGCTGAGGTAGGTGAGAGAGGAAATAGCTGAGGCCCTGACAGATATCTTTGTGGCATCCTTAAATACAGGTGAGGTGCCAGAGGACTGGAAGGTTGCTCATGTTGTCGCCCTGTACAGGAAGGGTAGTAGGGATATTCCAGGTAAATACAGACCGGTGAGCTTGATGTTGGTGGTGGGAAAGTTGCTGGAGAGGGTACTGAGGGATAGAATCTATTTATATTTAGAAAAGAATGGGCTTATCAGTGATAGGCAACATGGTTTTGTGTGGGGGAGATCATGCCTTACCAAATTAATAGTTGTTTGCCTCCTCTTTTTAGTGAATCTTTTGCCAGTAAGGGTATTACTGATGGTCTTGAAGGTTTCCTCTAATTTGTTTCATTTAGTGATGACAAAGGTGTCATCCACTTAGTGGACCCAGAGTTTGGGTTGGATGGTTGGCAGAGTTGTTTGTTCGAGTCTCTGCATTACCTCTCACTAGTATCCTTCCCGAAGAAGGGCTTATGCCCGAAACGTCGATTCTCCTGTTCCCTGGATGCTGCCTGACCTGCTGCGCTTTTCCAGCAACACATTTTCAGCTCTGATCTCCAGCATCTGCAGTCCTCACTTTCTCCCCTTACATAGATAAGGAAGGACACCACTTCGACTGGGACAACGCATCCATCCGAGGTCAAGCCACACAGAGACACACGACTGAGAATTCCGGGAAGGATGGCATCCCAACTGGAACACACTCAACAAACATATTGACTTGGACCCGATTTACCACTCCCTGAGGAAAAAAAAACAGGGAATGACATCACCAACCCAAAGAAACCCAAACATATATCAATAAAAAGCAGGAAACATCAGCAGTGCTTTGATGGAAGGCTCACTGAAAATGTTACCTAGTATGGTGACAAAACGTCTGAAAATGAACCTTCCAGCTCAACGAGCAAACCTACATCCAGAATTGTGTGAATCCTTAGAAAAATATAAAGGCAGTAGTACATAGAACAGGACAGCATAGTACAGGCCCTTCAACCCACAATATTGCGCCAAGCCTTTATCTTAATCCAAGATCAACCTACCGACGCACTCCTCCATTTACTGCCATCCATGTGCTTGTCCAGCAGTTGCTTAAATCTCCCTAATGTCTCTGACTCTACCACCACTGCTGGCAGTGCATTTCATGTACCCACCACTCCCTCTGTAAAGAACGTACCTCTGACATCTCCCCATACCTTCCTCCAATCACCTTAAAATTATGACCCCTTGTGACAGCCAATTCTGCCCTGGGGAAAAGTCTCTGGCTATCTATCTATGCCTCTCATTACATTGTACACCTCTATCAAGTCACCTCATCCTCCTTTTCTCCCACATGAAAAGCCCTAGCTCCCTCAACCTCTCTTCATAAGACACGCCCTCCAATCCAAGCAGCATCCTGGTAAATCTCCTCTGCATCCTCTCCAAAGTATCTACATCCTTCCTATAATGAGGCGAACAGAACTGGACACAATATTCCAAGTGTGGTCTAACCAGGTTTTTATAGAGCTGCAGCAAAACCTTGCAGCTCTTAAACTCAATCTCCCTGCTAATGAAAGCCAAAACACCATACACAATAAACAATAGGTGCAGGAGTAGGCCATTCAGCCCTTCGAGCCTGCACCGCCATTCAACATGATCATGGCTGATCATTCCTAATCAGTATCCTGTTCCTGCCTTGTCTCCATAACCCTTGATTCCACTATCCTTGAGAGCTCTATCCAACTCTTTCTTAAATGAATCCAGAGACTGGGCCTCCACTGCCCTCTGGGGCAGAGCATTCCACACAGCCACCACTCTCTGGGTGAAAAGTTTCTCCTCATCTCTGTCCTAAATGGTCTACCCCGTATTTTTATGATGTGTCCTCTGGTTTGGCACTCACCCATCAGTGGAAACATGTTTCCTGCTGCCAGAGTGTCCAATCCTTTCATAATCTTATACATCTCAATCAGATCCCCTCTCAGTCTTCTAAACTCAAGGGTATACAAGCCCAGTCGCTTCAGTCTTTCAGTGTAAGGTAATCCCGCCATTCCAGGAATTGACCTCGTGAACCTACGCTGCACTCCCTCAATAGCCAGAATGTCTTTCCTCAAATTTGGAGACCAGAACTGCACACAGTACTCCAGGTGTGGTCTCACCAGGGCCCTGTACAGCTGCAGAAGCACCTCTTTGCTTCTATACTCAATTCCTCTTGTTATGAAGGCCAGCATGCTATTAGCCTTCTTCACTACCTGCTGTACCTGCATGCTTGCCTTCATTGACTGGTGTACAAGAACACCCAGATCTCTACTGCCCCTTTACCTAAATTGATTCCACTGAGGTAGTAATCTGCCTTCCTGTTCTTGCCACCAAAGTGGATAACCCTACATTTATCCACATTAAACTGCATCTGCCATGCATCTGCCCACTCACCTAACTTGTCCAGGTCACCCTGTAATCTCCTAACATCATCACATTTCACCCTGCCACCCAGCTTTGTATCATCAGCAAATTTGCTAATGTTATTGCTGATACCACCTTCTATATCATTAACATATATTGTAAAAAGCTGTGGTCCCAGCACGGATCCCTGCGGTACCCCACTGGTCACTGCCTGCCATTCCGAAATGGAGCCGTTTATCACTACCCTTTGTTTCCTGTCAACCAACCAATTTTCAATCCAATCCAGTACTTTGCCCCCAATACCATGCGCCCTAATTTTACTCACTCACCACCTGTGTGGGACTTTATCAAAAGCTTTCTGAAAGTCCAGGTACACCACATCTACTGGATCTCCCTCGTCCATCTTCAGAGTTACACCTTCTTAACAACCCTATCAACGTGGGTGGCAGCTTTGAGGGATCTATGTACTTGGACCCCAAGATCCCTCTGTTACTCCACACTGCCAGGAATCCTGACTTTAACCCTGTATTCAGCATTCAAACTCAACCTTCCAAAATGAATCACTTTGCACTTATTCAGGTTGATCTCCATCTGCCACTTCTCAGCCCAGCTCTGTAAATTGATCCAGTTTACATGGATCCCAACAGATCCAGTTTCTCCCCATACATCATTCCTACCATCCCAGGAATCAGTCTGGTAAATCTTCACTGCGCTCCCTCCATTGCCAGAACATCCTTCCTCAGATAAGGAGAACAAAACTGCACACACTACTCCTAGGGTGGTCTCACCAAGGCCCTTTATAATTGTATAAAGACATGCCTGCTCTTGTACTCCAATCCTTTCCCTGCCTGCTGTGCCCTATATGCTTATCTTCAATGACTGGTGTATGAGAACACCAATGTCTTGTTGCATACTTCTCTCTCTCAATTCGTAGCCAGATAATCTGCTCTCGTTTTTGTTACCAAAATGGATAACCTTATACTTATCCACGTTATACTTCATCTGCTAGGCACACAATCTGAATAATATTCAACATTAGCACTGTGTTTAATGGAACTCTACACCTTGAAAGATGATGGTTTGTGCCATAGCAATCTCTAAGGTGCAGAGTTGACAAGGGGCTCTGTTTTCCCTGGGCACTTTGTTACAATGTTTACCCCTTTTTCATGGGAATAATGCATATGTCAGAACGCAGTAGAAATAAGCTAAGCATTAAAGAATAAATAAAGGGGCTGGAGTAGTTTAGTAGTGAAGTAATGAGCAAATAATCCAGAGTTCAAACCTCTCCAAGACAGCTGGTGGATTGATAAATAAGTCTGGGGGGAGGGTAAACATGAAGCTACAAGACTATTATAATAACAAATCCTGTTCATTAATGTCTTTTAGGGAATTAAATCCACCCCCCCTCCCCCCAACTTGGTCTGGCCTTCATGTGAATCAAGCAGTGTGGTTGACCCTTAACTGCCCTCTGAAATGACCAAGCAAGTCACTCAGTTGGCTCAAAACCATTATAACTCGATGGGCTGAATGGCCTCTTTCTGCACGGTAGGGTTCTATGCTTTTACCATTAGCACATGGCAGCATCAGTTCAATATGGTACTTCTCTCATTACCTCAAAGGCAATTAAAGATAGGAATAAATGTTGGATTTGTCTGTGATACTTGCATCCTATGAAAGAATACAAGGAAACTGTATTAAGCTTTACGTGCTGCAGATGAGTTTCTGATGGGGCATGACAGGATGGATGCTGAGAGGACACTTCCCCCTCCAGCGGAATCTCGGAAGATGGTGCAAAGCTTCACAATAAGGAATCAAAGAAGAGGAGGCACTTCCTCGGAGTGTCCAAAGTTAAAAATCACACAACACCAGGTTATAGTCCAACAGGCTTAATTGGAAGAACTAGCTTTCGGAGCGCTGCTCCTTCATCAGGTGGTTGTGCTTCCAATTAAACCTGTTGGACTATAACTTGGTTTTGAGATTTTTAACTTTGTACACCCCAGTTCAACACTGGCATCTCCAAACCTCTGAGTGTCGTCAGTCTTTGCCATTCTCTTCCATAGAGAGCAGTGGGGGCTACATTAGACAGATTATTGATCTGCAAGGGAGTTGAGGGCTATGGGCCGGGCAGAAGTGAAGATAAGGCCACAACCATGTCAGCCATGATCATACTGAATGATAGAGCAGGATTGAGGGGTTGAATGGCCTATTGTTTTAAATTCTTATGTAATTTTGCAACACTCAGTATAATTAGAGGAGGCCCTTCCCCAGCCACTATGCTGACCTTTTCTTCTTCCTGTTTTTGTCTTCGTTTCTCTTCCACGCAACTCTCTTCTGCTCCTTCTGTTGTTGTTCTTGCAATTTCCTCTGACATTCTTCCATTTGTTTCTCATACTGGAGTCTTATTTCTTTTCTTTTTCTAGCATGTAAAGTTCTTTTGCAGCAAATTATTTTGAGTATACTTGAGAAGGAAATCAGGAGGGCAAAAAGGGGACACGAGATAGCTTTGGCAAATAGGTTTAAAGATAAACCAAAGGTTTTTATACATACATTTAAGTAGATAAGGGTAACTAGGGAGAGAACAGGGCCCCTCAAAGATCAGCAAGGCAGCCTATGTGTGTAGCTGCAGGAGATGAGGGAGATACTAAACGAGTATTTTGCATCAGTGTTTACTGTGGAGAAGGACGTGGAAGATATAGCATATGGAGAAATCGATAGTGACATCTTGAAAAATGTCCAGTTATAGAGGACGACGTGCTGGACGTCTTGAAAAGCATAAAAGTGGATAAATCCCCAGGACCTGATCAGGTATACCCTCGAACTCTGTGGGAAGCTAGGGAAGTGATTGCTGGGCCCCTTGCTGAGATATTTGTATCATCGATAGTCACAGGTGTAGTGCCAGAAGACTGGAGGTTGGTTAATGTGGTGCCACTATATAAGAAAGGTGGTAAGGAAAAGCCAGGGGTCTATAGACCGGTGAGCCTGACATTGGTGGGCAAGTTGTTGGAGGGAATCCGGAGGGACAGGAGTTATGTGTATTTGGAAAGGCAAGGACTGATTAGGGAGAGTCAGCTTGGCTTTGAGCGTGGGAAATCATATCTCACGAACTTGATTGAGTTTTTTGAAAAAGTAAGAGGGCAAAGTGGTAGGTGTGATCTATGTTGGCTTCAGTAAGACGTTCAACAAGATTCCTCTTGGGAGACTGGTTAGCAAAGTTGGATCTCATGGAATACAGGGAGAACTAGCCATTTGGATACAGAACTTGCTCAAAGGTAGAAGACAGAGGGTGGTGGTGGAGGACTGTTTTACAGACTGGAGGCCTATGACCAGTGGAGTACCACAAGGATCTGTGCTGGTCCACTACTTTTCATCATTTATATAAATGATTTGGATGTGAGCATAAGAGTTAGTAAGTTTGCAGATGACACCAAAATTGGAGGTGTAGTGGACAGTGAAGAAGGTTACCTCAGATTACAATGGGATCTTGATCAGATGGGCCAATAAGCTGAGAAGTGGAAGATGGAGTTCAATTTACATAAATGTGAGGTGCTGCATTTTGGAATGGCAAATCAGAGCAGGACATATGCACTTAATGGTAAGGACCTAGGCAGTGTTGCTGAGGAAAAAGACCTTGGAGTGCAGGTTCATAGCTCCTTGAAAGTGGAGTCGCTGGTAGATAGGAAAGTGAAGGCGGTGTTTGGTATGCTTTACTTTATTGGTCAGAGCATTGAGTATAGGAGTTGGGTGGTCATGTTGCGGTTGTGCAGGACATTGGTGCGGCCACTTTTTGAATACTGTTTGCATTTTTGGTCTCCTTCCTATCGGAAAGATGTTGTGAAACTTGAAAGGGTTCCGAAAAGATTTCCAAGGATATTGCCAGTGTTGGAGGATTTGAGCTATAGGAAGAGGCTAAAAAGGCTGGGGCTGTTTTCCCTGGAGTACCGAAGGCTGAGGGGTGACCTTATAGAGGTTTATAAAATAATGAGGGGGCATGGATAGGATAAATAGACAAGGTCTCTTCCAGAACTAGAGGGCGTAGTTTAGAATACAGGGGCAGCATGGTGGCTCAGTGGTTAGCACTGCTGCCCCTCAGCCCCAGGGACCTGGGTTCAATTTCAGCCTCAGGCACCTGTCCGTGTGGAGTTTGCACATTCTCCTCATGTCTGCTTGGGTTTCCTCCGGATGCTGTGGTTTCCTCCTGCAATCCAAAGATGTGTGGGTTAGGTGAATTGGCCATGCTAAATTGTCCACAATGTTAGGTGCATTAGTCAGGGTAAATGTAGAAAGATATTGGTGGGATACTGTTTGGAAAGTCAGTATGGACTTGCTGGGCTGAAAGGCCCGTTTCCACATTGGGGATTCGAAGTTCTAAGCTCTAAGTTTAGGGTGAGAGGGTAAAGATATAAAAAGGTCCCAAGAGTCAACTTTTTCACCTCAGGGTGGTGCCAGAGGAAGCGTGAAGGCTGGTACAATTACAGGATTTAAAAGGCATCCAGATGGGTATATGAATAGTAATGGTTTATAGGGATAAGGGCCAAGTGCTGGCAAATGGGACTAGATTAGGTTAGGATATCTGGTCGGCATGGATGAGTTGGACCGAAGGGTCTGTTTCAGTGCTGTACGTCCTTATGACTCTATGACAAGCCTGATACCCATGAGCTTTGTATTTTCAGTTTATCTGCTGTTGTCCACATTTAATGTCTGCAACAGAGGGCAGATAAATGATGATCCAAAGAATGTGAAGATGTTTACAACCTCCAGTGAGTTTAGTGTTGATGGAAGGTCGAGTCTCTGCCCCGGCCCATAAATTTAGTTTCTCTGACACTTTTACAGTATAATTTCCTTGCAGGAGGACTGGTTTGTAAGCTGCCGTAAGCATGAACTAACAGATTGGGATATTAGAAACTTTGGTTTTTGGCACACAGTCTTGCAAAGTTGAACAGCCTGCTGTCTGCTCTGGCATACAGTTAAACATCTCGTTTGAGTTGCTGATAGTATCATGGAGAAATGCAGGTCAAAGAGTTGGTGCCCGAAGGCCCATATCCCATGAGAGAATAAAACGAACTACAGGATCTTTTTAAAACCAGTCATGTTGCAAATATGAATAATGAAGATTGAACTAGGCGGCACGGTGGCTCAGTGGTTAGCACTGCTGCCTCATAGCACCAGGGTCCCAGGTTCGATTCCAGCCTAGGGTGATTGTGTGGAGTTTGCACATTCTCCCCGTGTCTGCGTGGGTTTCCTCCCATAGTCCAAAGATGTGCAGGCCAGGTGAATTGGCCATGCTAAATTGCCCATTGTGTTAGGTGCATTAGTCAGAGGGAAATGGGTCTAGGTGGGTTACTCTTCGGAGGGTCGGTGTGGACTGGTTGGGCCAAAGGGCTTGTTTCCACACTCTAGGGAATCTAATCTGAAAACTTTTTGCACTCAACAACAACTTCACAGATTTTCAAACCTGGATGAAAAGTTAGTCTATCTCCACTTTAAAGGCCCTTATTCAATGGCACAGCTGTAATTGGGATTTTTCCAGCAAATGCAGCAAACTTTGTTTTAACTGGCAACTTATGAACCAACCAAAATTATACACCTGAAATACTTGACATTTTCTATATTATCGGGGTCTCTCGATGTCCTTTTGTTCGTGCGTTCAACTGAACATGAAGGCTGTCTGCCCGTAATTTTTGAGGCAAAATTACATTATTATTTACTGTAAATAAAGTACCGCAGTGATATGTGTACCCCCTGCATTATGTTTCATAATTTAGTGAGTGTGTTTACATTGATTATGTGGGCGTCATGATTAACTGGTGCATTCCTGGTTCCATAGGTGCCAGTTAACAAAACACTTTACATGCACGTAAGTGCTATTTTCTTTAGTTATTGCCTCTTCGTGAAACCCTTTAACAATTGTTAAAGTAGCTGACAAAATCCATGTCTTATGCATCTTTCTCCTTCTGGAAATCTCTTCTCAGCAACTCAAGGCTTTTTTTCCCATCCCTAAATGTATTGAAAACAATTATTAACAAAATTTCTGCTAATAAGGGCCTCTTTTGTCCTTTTAAACTTGCACACTGCCTCATCTTCTCAATAGTTTCTGTGTTGCTGGATTTCTGTTACTAGATAACAGCAATTTTTTTTTCTATTTTGGTTTCCTCGTTCACTGATCTGTTCTGTTCAATGGTTTAACCACTTCATTAAAATACTCGCAATAGAACAAATTTCCAACACCCTAACTCGATTCTCAATTCAAAGGTGAAACAAAAACTCCATCTTCCCCTTCCTATCACTTTCAATATAGAAATGCCAATCAAATTCAAAGGTGTACATGTTCTGTCGAATTTAGAGCTGTCATACCCTGTAACATTTTTTGCTGTTGCGCAGGCCTGAAACGTCTGTGTTCAGCAGCAGTCTCCGAAGTGGAAGCTGTTTGTTAGCATGCTGATCAAAGTGCACAGAGCTATCCAGTAGCTCTGCACTACTTTAAAGGGGATATCATTTACAACCAAAATTTCCAAATAACAATATCTCAAATCCTTATCACAAGAAACATTGTGCACTTTGTGTTGACATTACTGTGAAGGAGGAGAAAGTGAGGTCTGCAGATGCTGGAGATCAAAGTTGAAACTTTATTGCTGGAACAGCACAGCAGGTCAGGCAGCATCCAGGGAACAGGAGATTCGACGTTTCGGGCACAGGCCCTTCTTCAGGAATGAGCAGCTCATTCCTGAAGAAGGGCCTGTGCCCGAAACGTCGAATCTCCTGTTCCCTGGATGCTGCCTGACCTGCTGTGCTGTTCCAGCAATAAAGTTTCAACTTTGATCTCCAGCATCTGCAGACCTCACTTTCTCCTCGAAGATTTCATTACTGTGAAGGACTCAATTGGTTTAATCTATAAGAGCATTATGAAGAAATTATGTCTATTTTGATCGCTGACTGATGTATTATGTCTTTTCGATGTTATAGACTATGAGAAAACAGCGAAATGAGATCACGGTTGAATTACGAAAGGTAAGTATTAGAACCTTAGCCACCATCAGCTTTGTGCTGAAGAAGGGAGTAGTGGGCTGGATGGGAAGAGACAAATGAGGCAATGGAACACACTGTACGAAAGGACACTGGGAAACACTGAACATCAGAGGGACCTTGGTGTGTCTGTACAATACTCCCTTAAGGTAGTGGGATAGATAGATAAAGTGGCTAAAAAGGCATGTGAGATAGCTGCTTTATTAGCTGAGGCATAGAGTTTAAGAGCAGAGTAGTTATACTGAAACTGTATGAAGTGTTGGTTACGCCGCAGCTAAGAGTATTATATGTAGTTGTGTGTGCAATCCACATTTACAGAGAGATATGATTGCACTGGAGAGGATGCAGAGGCGATTTACCAGGATGTTGCTGGGCTATAGAGGTTATGAAAAGAGGTTTGACAGACTGCAATTGTTTTCCAGGAGAAACTGAGGGAGACGTCATTGAGATGTATAAGATTTTGAGCAGAATAGACAGGGTAGACTGGAAGAACCCTCACCCCAATAGATTTAAGTTGAGGGGTAGGAGATTTAGAGTGAATGTGACGTAACACCTTTTTAATCAGAGTCGAGAGTATGGTGCTGGAAAAGCACAGCAGGTCAGGCAGCATCTGAGGAGCAGGAGAATCGATGTTTCGGGCATAAGTCCTTCATCAGGAATAAGCTCATTCCCGATGAAGGGCTTATGCCTGAAACGCCTGCTCCTGCTCCTTGGATGCTGCCTGACCTACTGTGCTTTCCCAGCACCACACTCTGGACTCTGATCTGCAGTCCTCACTTTCTCCTACCTTTTTTTACTCTGGTTGATACGAATCTGGAACTTATTGCCTGTAAAGGTGGTAGAGGCAGAAACCCTCATTACATTTAAAAGTATTTCGATGTACACTTATGATGTCAAGCCATACAAGTCTATTGCCCGTGTGCTAGATAATTGGATTAGAATAGTTAGGCCATGGTTTTTGACCAGTGCAGACTCGATGGGCCAAAGAGCCTTTTTGTGTTGCAAACCTCTGTGACTCTAAATTGGATTTGGGGTTGTGCTTTAGTTTATGACCATCCATATAGACATGCACTTCTTCAGGAAGTGAAATACACCTGATTATAGTTTTCAAGGACCCAGTGTGAGTCACCTATGTGCCATCAATGTTGTAACATCTTTTGTTAAGGATCTGGTCGAGGGCACAGGATAGAGTTTAGGTGGTCCAACAAATATCAGTATGGATGAACTTTAGCATGTTATTTGTCCAGATGTTGAACTGGGTTGGGATGAACACTGATCCCTGGGGTGGTTTGGTGGCTGATCTTCTTGCATTTCATCCTTACCTGAGGTAGACTTTCAATCATTTATCTTGAAGGAATGTTTCATCAACAGTCCTGATCCAGGTTGGAATCATTCAGAGCAACTTGTACGGTTAGCTCCTATGATGGCACTTTGCTTTACCTGATTGCAGAAACCAATATCACTAGGGTGCTGATCAACAATAATGTATTATCGACTCCCTAATAGTAAGCAGGAAATTGAGAAATAAGTTTAATAGGAGATTTCAGTTTCAGAACATTAGGATGCTTATGGTAGGGGATTTTAACTTTCCAAACGTAGACTGGAACTGCCATAGTGTTAAGGGTTTAGATGGACATGAATCATCTGTTAAGAGAGTATAAGAAAGTTTTGAGTCAGTATGTGGGTATACCCACCAGAGAGAGTGCAAAACTTGATCTACTCTTGGAAATAAGGCAGGACAGGTGATTGAAGTGTCAGTGAAGGAGCACTTTGGGGCCAGCGACCATAATTAGAACAATACAGCGCAGTACAGGCCCTTTGGCCTTCGATGTTGCGCCGATCCAAGCCCACCTAACCTATACTAACCCACTATCCTCCATATACCTATCCAATGCCCGCTTAAATGCCCATAAAGAGGGAGAGTCCACCACTGCTACTGGCAGGGCATTCCATGAACTTACAACTCGCTGAGTGAAGAACCTACCCCTAACTTCAGTCCTATATCTACCCCCCCTTAATTTAAAGCTATGCCCCCTTGTAATACCCGACTCCATACGCGGGAAAAGGTTCACACTGTCAACCCTATCTAACCCCCTAATCATCTTGTACACTTCAATCAAGTCACCCCTAAACCTTCTTTTCTCTAATGAAAACAGCCCCAAGTGTCTCAGTCTTTCCTCATACGATCTTCCTTCCATACCAGGCAACATCCTGGTAAACCTCCTCTGCACCCGTTCCAGTGCCTCCACATCCTTCCTATAGTATGGCGACCAAAACTGCACACAATATTCCAGATGCGGCCGCACCAGAGTCTTATACAACTGCATCATGACCTCAGGACTCCGGAACTCAATTCCTCTACCAATAAAAGCCAGTACGCCATATGCCTTCCTCACCGCACTATTTACCTGGGTGGCAACTTTCAGAGATCTGTGTACATGGACACCAAGATCCCTCTGCTCATCCACACTACCAAGTATCCGACCATTAGCCCAGTACCCCATCTTTTTGTTATTCTTCCCAAAGTGAATCACCTCACACTTAGCTACATTGAATTCCATTTGCCACCTTTCTGCCCAGCTCTGCAGCTTCTCTATATCCTGCTGTAACCTGCCACATCCTTCCTCACTGTCAACAACTCCTCCGTCTTTCGTATCATCCGCAAACTTGCTCACCCAACCTTCTAACCCCTCTTCCAGGTCATTTATAAAAATGACAAACAGCAATGGTCCCAAAACAGATCCTTGCGGAACACCGCTAGTGACGGCACTCCATGAAGAAACTTTGCCATCAACTACTACCCTCTGTCTTCTTCCATCCAGCCAATTCCTAATCCAAACCTCCAACTCACCCTCAATGCCATATCTCCGTATTTTCTGCAGTAGCCTACCATGGGGAACCTTATCAAACGCCTTACTAAAATCCATATATACCACATCTACCGCTTTCCCCTCATCAACCTTCTTCGTCACCTTTTCAAAGAATTTAATAAGGTTTGTGAGGCACGACCTGCCCTTCACAAAACCATGCTGACTATCCTTGATCACATTATTCCTATCCAGATGTGCATAAATCCTATCCCTTACAATTCTCTCTAAGACTTTGCCCACAACAGAAGTGAGACTCACCGGCCTATAGTTACTAGGGTTATCCCTACTCCCCTTTTTGAACAAGGGAACCACATTTGCTATCCTCCAGTCTTCTGGCACTACTCCTGTAGACAAAGAGGACATAAAAATCAAGGCCAATGGCTCTGCAATCTCCTCCCTTGCTTCCCAGAGAATCCTAGGATAAATGCCATCAGGCCCAGGGGACTTATCTATTTTCACCTTTTCCAGGATTTCCAACACCTCTTCTCTACATACCTCAAAGCCATCCATTCTACTTATTTGTGTCTCAGTATTCACATCGACGACAATGCCCTGTTCCTGAGTAAATACTGAAGAAAAGTATTCATTCAGTGTCTCCCCAATCTCTTCCGCCTCCACACGCAACTTCCCACTACTATCCTTGACTGGACCTATTCCTACCCTAGTCATTCTTTTATTCCTAACATACCTATAGAAAGCCTTAGGGTTTTCCCTAATCCTACCAACTAAGGACCTTTCATGTCCCCTCCTTGCTGCTCTTAGCTCTCTCTTCAGGTCCTTCCTGGCTACCCTATACCACTCAATCGCCACAATTGAACCTTCATGTCTCATCTTGAGATAGGCCGCCCTCTTCCATTTAACAAGGGATTCCAATTCCTTATTAAACCACGGCTCCCTCGCACGACCCTTTCCTCCCTGCCTGACAGGTACATAATTATCAAGGACACTCAATAGTTGCTCCTTGAACAAGCTCCACATATCATTTACACTCTTGCCTTGGAGTCTACTTTTCCAAGCCACACATCCTAAGTCATGCCTCACCGCATCATAATTTCCCTGACCCCAGCTATAACTCTTGCCCTGTAGTACACACTTATCCCTCTCCATCACGAGAGTAAAAATCACCGAATTATGGTCACTATCCCCAAAGTGCTCACCTACCTCTAATTCTAACACCTGGCCTGGTTCGTTACCCAGAACCAAATCCAGTATGGCCTCACCTCTTGTTGGCCTGTCTACATATTGTGTCAGAAAACTCTCCTGCACACATTGAACAAACACTGACCCATCTAACGAACTTGAGCTATAGCTTTCCCAATCAATATCAGGAAAGTTAAAGTCCCCCATAACAACCACCCTATTACTGTCACTCATCTCCTGAATCACCTTCCCTATCCTTTCTTCAATGATTCTAGGACTATTAGGAGGCCTGTAAAAGACTCCTAACAGGGTGACCTCACCTTTCCTATTCCTAACCTCAGCCCAAACTACCTCAGATGGCAAGTCCTCATCCATCGTCCTTTCCACCACTGTAATACTATCTTTGACAAGCAATGCCACACCTCCCCCTCTTTTACCCCCACCTCTGACCCTACTAAAACATTTAAATCCTGGAACCTGCAACAGCCAATCCTGTCCCTGTTCTAGCCATGTCTCCGTAATAGCCACAACATCGAAGTCCCAGGTACCAACCCACGCTAGTCCCAGGTACCAACCCACGCTAGTTTTAAAATAGTGATGAAAAAGGATAGACCAGACCTAACAGTTGAATTTCTAAATTGGAGGAAGGCTAATTTTGATATTAGGCAAGAACTTTCAAAGCCTGATTGGGTACAGATGTTTGCAAGTAAAGGGACGGCTGGAAAATGGGAAGCCTTCAGAAAAGAGGTAACGAGGGTCCAGAGGCCAAATATTCCTGTTAGGGTGAAAGGAAAGAAGGGTAGGTGTATGGAATGCAGAATGATTAGAGAAATTGAGGGTTTGGTTAAGAAAAAGAAGGAAGCATATGTCAGGACATATAGACAGGATAGATTGAGTGAATCCTTAGAGGAGAAAGGCAGGAGGAGTATACTTAAGAGGGAAATCAGGAGGGCAGAAAGTGGAGATGAGACAGCTTTGGCAAATAGAATTAAGGAGAATTCAAAGGGTTTTTAGAAATACAGTAAGGACAAAGGGCAACCAGGGTGCAAATAGGGCGCCTCAAAGATCAGCAAGGCGGTCTTTGTGTGGAACCGCAGGAGATGGGGGAAGATACTAAACTAGTATTTTGCGTCAGTGTTTACTGTGGAGAAGGACATGGAAGATATAGAAGGTGGAGAAATAGATGGTGATATCTTGAAAAATGTCTGTATTACAGAGGAGGAAGTGCTGGATGTCTTGAAACACATAAAGGTGGATAAATCCCCAGGACCTGATCAGGTGTACCCCAAAATTCTGTAGGAAGCTAGAGAAGTGTTTGCTGGACCCCTTGCTGAGATATTTGTTTCATCGATGGTTACAGATGAGGTTCTGGAAGACTGGAGGTTGGCTAACGTGGTGCCACTATTTAAGAAAGGTGGTAAGGACAAGCCAGGGAACTGTAGACTGGTGAGTCTGATGTTGGAGGTGGGCAGGTTGTTGGAGGGAATCCTGAGGGACAGGATGTACATGTATTTGGAAAGGCAAGGACTGATTAGGGATAGTCAACATGGCTTTGTGTGTGGGAAATCATGTCTCTTGAACTTGATTGAGTTTTTTGAAGAAGTAACAAAGAGGATTGATGAGGGCAGAGCGGTGGACGCGATCTATATGGGCTTCAGTAAGGCGTTCGACAAGGTTCCCCATGTGAGACTGGTTACAAGGTAAGAGCTCATGGAACACAGGGAGAACTAGCCATTTGGATACAGAACTGGCACAAAGGTAGAAGACGGGGTGGTGGTGGAGGGTTGTTTTTCAGACTGGAGGCTTGCGACCAGTGGAGTGCCACAAGGATCGGTGCTGGGTCCACTACTTTTTGTCATTTATATAAATGACTGGATGTGAGCATCAGAGGTATAGTTAGTAAGTTTGCAGATGACACCAAAATTGGAGGTGTAACGGACAGCAAAGAAGGTTACCTCTGGTTACAACGGGCTCTTGATCAGATGGGCCAATGAGCTGAGAAGTGGCAGATGGTGGTTAATTTAGATAAATGCGAGGTGCTACATTTTGGGGAAGCAAATCAGAACAGGGCGTGTACACTTAATGGTAAGTCCTAGGGAATATTGCTGAACAAAGAGACCTCGGAGTGCAGGTTCATAGCTCCTTGAAAGTGGAGTCGCTGGTAGATAAGATAGTGAAGAAGGCATTTGCTATGCTTTCCTTTATTGGTCAGAGTATTGAGTATAAGAATTGAGAGGTTATGTTGTGGCTGTACTGGACATTGGTTAGGCCACTTTTGAAATATTGCGTGCAACTCTGGTCTCCTCCTTATTGGAATGATGTTGTGAAACTTGAAAGGTTTTAGAAAAGATTTACAAGGATGTTACCAGGGTTGGAGGATTTGAGCCATAGGGAGATACTGAATAGACTGGGGTTGTTTTTCCTGGCGGGTTGAAGGCTGTGGGGTGACCTCATGGAGGTTTATAAAATCATGAGGGGCATGGATAGAATAAATAGACAAGGTCTTTTCCCTGGGGTGGGGGGAGTCCAGAACTAGAGGACATAGGTTTAGGATGAGAGGGAAAAGATATAAATGGGATCTCAGGGGCAACATTTTCACACAAGATAGTGTGTGTATGGAATGAGCTGCCAGAGGATGTGATGGAAGCTGATACAATTGCAACATTTAAGGGGCATTTGGATGAGTATATGAAGAGGAAGGGTTTGGAGGGATATGGGCCGGGTGCTGGCAGGTGGGACCAGATTGGGTTGAGATATCTGGTTGGCATGGACGGGTTGAACCGAAGGGTCTGTTTCCATGCTGTATATCTCTGCTTCTCTGTGACTCTGACTTTTAATTGCGTGTGAATTGCTTTGTCTCCCTCTGAGAAAGCACACGATTTCCTTCAATACCCTGAGGATAAAATTAAAGACCTTGCAAGAGTTGAAAAGTTACCATTAGTCTTGGCGCTACTTCGATTTCTGGAGTTCCCTGTTTGCACGACTTTCAACCCTGAATGTTGATATTTTTCAGCAATTTGCCTAATGTGGTTAATGGGTTGGTATTAGGTGGAAGATCATCCATTTAGTAGTTTTGTTATGAACAGTTTTTTTTTGCCAAGTAGTCTTGGTGTTCAGTATTTTGTTAGAGATGTTCCAATAAAGTCCTTGTCCCTGAATTTCTGCCTGTTCTTAATGTTAAATCTTTGTCTTTCTAGAATAAGCGAGATGAACACTTGCTAAAGAGACGAAATGTGCCTCAGGAGGAGGGTCTTGATGACTCTGATATTGATGGTGATTTCAGAGTTGTAAGTAATACTTTCATTGACCGAATTGGACTAGGAGTAATCAAAGGTGAATTTTGGTTCACTTGGAATTGGGATCAGAATGTATATACAGATCTTAAAAAGGAAATTAGTGTAGCCACTAAATCTGAGGACTAAGGAGCCTCTCAAACAGACCTTAGCTAGCAGCATTCTAAACTTAGTTGTATCAAGTTACTTGGCAAGTTGACGCAATTTCACAGATCAATTTCACAAATGGTTTTTCCTTCAAATAGTCGCACATTTTGCAATGTAGGTACTTTAGTGATTTTGTGTTTTCTGTGTGAAGCATTCCACAATGCTGTGTCTGAGAGATTTCTCTGGACACCAAATTGAGTCTCCTCATCACTAGCGAATGGGTGAGTAGATAGTTCTGGACTGCATTTATGCTCCAGCTTCCTTCCACACTATTTCATCCATCCTTATCAGCATACCATAGAAACATAGAAAATAGGAGCAGGAGTTGGCCATTCCACCCTTCAAGCCTACCCTGTCATTTATTATGATCATGACTGATCATCAAACTCAATAGACTTTTCCCAATATCCTTTGATCCCTTTTGCCTAAGAGCGAACCACAACTTCCTCTTGAAATCAGACATTGTTTTGGCTTTAACTGCATTCTGTGGTTAATTTTAAAGGCTCACCAATTTCTAGGTGAAAAAATTTCTCTTCATTTCAATCCTAAATAATCTACCCTATATCCTTAAAACTATGCCCCTGGTTCTGGACGCCCCTCCCATTGGGAATATCCATTTTGCATGTATCCTGTCTAGTCCTGTTAGAATTTTATAGGTTTCTATGAAATACCCTTTATTCTTCTGAACTCCAGCAAATATGATCCTAACTGATGCAACCTGTCTTCATATGTCATTTCAGGAATCAGCATGGTAAACTCTTCATTGCACTCCTTCTATAGCAACAACATCCTTCCTCAAATACAGTGCACAGTATTCCAGGTGTGGTCTCACCAAGGCCCTGAATAATTACAGAAAAATGTCCCTGCTCCTCTCAGTATGAAGGCCAATATGCCATTTACCTTCACTGTCGACTGGTGTACGAGGGCACCCAAATTTTGTTGTACGTTTCCCCCCCTCCCAATTTATAACCATTCAGATAATTTGCCTTTTGGTTTGGATACCAAAGAGGATGACCTCATGTTTATCCACATTACAATGATTTGCCATGCATTTAGACATTCAGCTTGTCGAAATCAGAATGACACATCTCTGCATCCTCCTCACAGTTCACTCTCCTGTCTAATTCTGTCACAATTCTGGATTAGTGGTGCTGGAAGAGCACAGCAGTTCAAGCAGTATCCAAGGAGCAGCGAAATTGACGTTTCGGGGGCTTTTGCCCTTCCAGCACCACTAATCCAGAATCAGGTTTCAAGCATCTGCAGTCAGTGTTTTTACCTCGTTAATTCTGTCGCAAGTTTGCTGTATTTCTTTCTGTGCCAAGAACCTATCTAAATTACTTTTGAATGCATCTGTGCTATTTGACTCAACTAGTTCCTGTGGTTGTGCTTTCACTATCCTTGCTAATCCCTGGGGAAAGAAATTGCTCCTAAGTTTCCCCCATGATTTATTAGTGACTATGTTATTTATGGATGCAATTTTGATCTCACCTGCTTGTGGAACCATATTCTGCACATTTAGACCATCAAACAATTTCAGAATGTTGAAGACCTCTGATCGGTGTCCCTCTCCTCAACTTCTCTTTTTTCCTCATGGGTGTAAATGCTCAGTTACAATATCTTACTTTTAATTTCTTTTCACTTTCTCCATTGCCTCCATATCCTTTTTGTGAGGGAATGTGAAAAACACTGCTCCAAGGAACCACGATGCAGTATCTGGTGGATAGAGGTATAATTTTGGTCTCTTATTTGGAAAAGGATATAATTGCGTCAGAGGTCTGGGTTAAAGTCCCACCTACCCTAAACATGTTGTATTCCCTGAACATGTTGATTTAAAATATCTATGATTGTGTTCGAAGCAGTTCAGAGAAGATTCACTTGGCTCATTCCTGGAATGAAGAGCTTTATGAAGGAAGGTTGGTATTCATTGGAGTTCAGAAGAATGAGAAATAATCTTAGTTTATGTATAGGGAATAATGTATACGATTCTGAGAAGATGTTTCCCTTTGTAAGAGAGATTAGAACCAGAGCTAAAAATTCCCTTCTTATGACTCACTTGATCAGGTGTACTGATACTCTAGTCCCACTAATCTTCATCTTACAAGAAATATTTAATCAAAGGATGTAACATGGGGCTCAAGTTAATGGAAAACTCTGACCAGGGGTTCCTGTACTTAAGTGTTTGTTATAAATGAGTAAATTCTAATAACAACCATGAACTATCAACATAAGGGCTCTGCTAGTTTAAACTCCTCACCCAATTTTAAACCCTCTCCTCTCACAGACAAACGAGAAAACTCAGTTTTATCTGAAGAGAGGAAGGAAACCGGGAATCACTGTTCAATAGCACCGGTCAACAAGGATTCTCCAGTTGATCCTTTTGGTTTGCCAGGGCTTTTGTGTTCCTCAGTCTCTTTTCTCCAGGTTCTTTATGGAAGCTGAACAGGGCCTTGATTTCACTTTTTAAAAAAAAAAATTAACTGATGGGATGTGGGCATCACTGGCTAGGCCAACATTAATTGCCCATCCCTAATTGCCCGGAGGCAGTTAAAACCCATTGCTGTGGTCTGGAGTCACATGTAGGCCAGATCAGGCAAGGACAGCATATTTGTTTCCCTAAAGGACATTAGTGAACTGGGTAGGTTTTTACAACAATTGTAAGTGGTTACATGATTGCCATTAGCCTAGCTTTTTATTCCAGTTTTTCTTTCATCAAATTCAGCTTTCACCGTCTGCTATGATAGGATTCCCCAGAGTATTAAACTTGGGTATGCATTAATAGTCCAGTGATATTACCAGTTTGCCACCATCTCCCTGTCCACATTTGGGATTACTGTATACAACTTAGTTCATCTTATTTAAGTAAAAGCATACTTGCATTAGAAACAGTTCAGGAATGTTTCATCAAATGATTACTGGCATGGAAGAGTTAAACTTGTGGAGAAAAGGTTGGACTGGGCCTTTATCTATTGCCATTTAGCTGACTGAAAGGTGATGATATTTGAAGCATGTACGAGTCTGAGGGGATTTAACAAGATAGATCTGAAAAGAATGTTTCCCCTTGCATGAAAGACTGGAACTAGGTGAATTGGTTCTTGATTGAAAAATGAGTGAAAGGCTGTTGAGGGAAAATGGGGAAGTGGGGTTGAGGGTTAGGGTTAATGGTTCAAGAAGGCAACTTACTAGTACTTTCCCATAGGGGCAAAGGATAGGGGCAATCAATGCTGACCCAGCCAGAAATGCCAGCATCACATGAATAAATTTTTAAAAACCACAACCAATCATTTATGAGCTTATCTAATGGCTGGACAAGCTCAAGGGGCCAAATGTCCTACTCCTAATTCATTTGTTCGTGTGTTCACTTCACAAAAGGCGCAGGACAACTCAAACACTAACTGCAAAGTCTCTTAGTTTCTGGTTAAGGGCAACAGCTAACAGCAAATGGTGAGAGAAAATAAGTGGCTTTCTTCAGACATTTTTATTGCGCACAGAGAGAGAGACCATCTACCTTTCTAAAGGCTGAAGGCTTCTCACTATATTATTCACACTCTCGAGCTGTTCTGGAGGTCAAAAACCAGCAGAGCGTTGTCATCAGACAGATGATCTATGGTACCCAAAATTGATCACAAATGCATAAGCCAATCTGCTGGCCAGATCTCACCCCGTCTGGTACCATGGGACTGTGTGCAATCTGCAAACAACTTCCCCTACTGCTTGCAACAGTGTAGACAACATACAATGAGCTTCTGCAACTTGTTTTGAAGAGTAACAATTCCTTCCATAAGCCTAAGTCATGTGTTTCAGCATAGTTGGAGTGTTGATTGTGGATGTTTGGAATTATCTACATGGAGTGGTAGTTTTGATGGGCCTATAGGTCAACTACTCCATCAGTGTCTGTTCAGCAAGATGCTATGTAATTTTTAATTTACTTTCGTTAAAAGTATTTTCTTGTTAACAATTTTTAAACTGAACCTGTGCCACGGAAAGAAATGTAAATAAATCTTTTGTTCTTTCGCAGCAATCAATCACATTGTCGGGGATTGTGCAGGTGCGTGCAACATTAGGTCACTGCAGAATACTGCAAAATCATTTTTAAAAAGCAAATGTGTATTTTTATTTAAAAACTTTAAAAATTCAGATCATTTCTTAAATGCTAGAGGCTTTATGTTAAATTATTCTGGATTTTTTTAGGGAGCTTCGAGTGACAATCCCGTGGTACAGCTCAGTGCAGTTCAAGCAGCCAGGTAATGATTGATGTTTACATTTTGTTTCAGTTAAATATGTCATGAATTTCATACAAACCATTGAATGGTTACAACACAAAAGGAGGACATTCAGCTCATCGTATCCATGAGTTTGTCTGCAAAAGCAGTCAGCTAGCCTCACTGTAACACTCTTTCCGCATAGCCCTGAACATCTTTTTGGAGATAGATTCACGGAAGTGTTATCGTGCAGAAGGGGGCCATTCAGCCCATAGTGTCTGCTTTGGCCATCCAAACAAATCATGACTTGATGCTGAACAAAGAGAACTTGGAGTGCAGGATCATAGTTCCTTGAAAGTGGAGTAGCATGTAGATAGGATAGTGAAGAAGGTGTTTGGGATGCTTTATTGGTCAGAGTATTGAGTTCAGGAGTGGGAGGTCATGTAGCAGCTGTACAGAACATTGGTTGGGCCACTGTTGGAATATTGCATGCAGTTCTGGTCTCCTTCCTATCGGAAGGATATTGTGAAATTTGAAAAGGTTCTGAAAAGATTTCCAAGGATGTTGCCAGGTTCGGAGGATTTGAGCTATAGGGAGAGGCTGAATAGGATGGGGCTGTTTTCCCTGGCGAGTCGGGGCTGTGGGGTGACCTTAGAGGTTTATAAAATAATGAAGGATAGGATAAATAGACAAGGTCTTTTCCCTTGGGTGTGGATGTCCAGAACTAGAGGGCATAGTATAGAATACAGTTTTTAGAATCCCTACATGGGCAGCATGGTGGCTCAGTGGTTAGCACTGTTGTCTCACAGCCCCAGGTACCCGGGTTCGATTTCAGTCTCGGGCACCTGTCCGTGCGGAGTTTGCACGTTCTCCTCATGTCTGCGTAGGCTTCCTCCGGATGCTGTGGTTTCCTCCTGTGATCCAAAGATGTCTGGGTTAGGTGAATTGGCCATGCTAAATTGTCCAGTGTTAGGTGCATTAGTCAGGGTAAATGTAGAGAAATATGGGTGGGATACTGTTTGGAAATTCGGTATGGACTTGCTGGGCTGAAAGGCCTGTTTCCACACTTGGAGATTCTAAGTTCTAAGCTCTAAGTTTAGGGTGAGAGGGTAAAGATATAAAAAGATCCCAATAGTCAACTTTTTCACCTCAGGGTGGTGCCAGAGGAAGCGTGGAGGCTGGTACAATTACAGGATTTAAAAGGCATCCAGATGGGTATATGAATAGTAATGGTTTATAGGGATAAGGGCCAAGTGCTGGCAAATGGGACTAGATTAGGTTAGGATATCTGGTCGGCATGGATGAGTTGGACTGAAGGGTCTGTTTCCGTGCTGTACATCTGACTCTGACTTGGTGCTATTCTATAAATAATCATGTCCTCTGGAATGTCTCAGGTGTTGCCTGGAATGAAAAGTCTCCGTTAAGAAGAGAGACTGGATAGGCCAGATTTGTTTTCCTTGGAACAGAGGAGATCTGATTGACGTATATAAAATTGAAAGGTATAGACAGTAGATTGTAAGAATCTCTTCCCCATGGCGGATGCATCTAAGGCCAGGGGGCATAAGTTTAAGGTGAAGAGAAAGTGGTTTAGAAGAAATTTGAGAGATGTTTCTCACTCAGTGGGTGGTTGAATTATGGAATGTGCCATCTGAGATGGTGATGGAGGCAGGTACTATTGTAATATTTAAGAAGCGTCTGGATGAACGCTTAAAATGCCAGGACATAGACTATGGTCCAAGTGCAGGTAAATAGGATTAGTGTAGTTTGGCATTTGTTGGTGGGCTGCAGGGTCTGTTTCTATTCTGTGTGACAATGTAGGTATTTCAATAACTGAGGATTGTTGGGGAGGAATTTGCAGGTGGTGTTCCCATGTAATTGCGGCCGTTGTCCTTCTAATGGTAGTGGTCATAGGTTTGTAGTGGTCTTGGGAGTCCTGGTGAATTTATGCCATGTATCTTGTAGATGGCACACACTGCTGCTACTGAGCGTCAGTGGTGGAGACTGCATGTTTATGAATGTGCCATTCAAGCAGGCTCCTTTGTCCTGGATTGTGTCAAGCTTCTTGAGTGCAATTGGAGTTGTACTCATCCAGGCAAACGGGGAGAATTGCATCACACTCCTGACTTGTGCCTTGTTAATGCTGGCCAGGCTTTGGGGAGTCAGGAGGTGAGTTACTTGCAAGAATCTTAGCCCCTGACCTGCCCTTATAACCACAGTACTTAGATGATTAATTCAATTTGGATTCTGGCCAGTAGTAACTCCCAGGATGACAATAGTAGGGGATTCGATGATGATGCCAATGAATGTGATTAGATTAGATTCTCTCTCGTGATTAGATTCTCTCTTGTTGAAAATGGTTATTGTCTTGTACCTAGATATTGTCCAGGTGTTGTTGTACATGGGCACAAACTGCTTCATTATCTGAGTAGTCACAAATGGTGCTGAACATTGTGCAATCATTGGCAAACATCCCCATTTCTGACATTATGATGGAGGGAAGGTCATTAATGAAGCAGCTGAGGTTGCTTGTGTCTAGGACACTGCTCTGATAAACTCCTGGAACTGAGATGATTAACCTCCGACAGTTTTAAAGTCTTTTGCAAGACGAGAAAAATACTTTTTCACACAGTGGCTAGTCATGGTCTGGAATACATAGTCTGGAACGTCTCATCTTCACCATGGACATCCAGTCCCTGTACACCTCCATCCCCCATCACGAAGGACTCAAAGCACTCCGCTTCTTCCTTTCCCGCCGTACCACCCAGTACCCTTCCACCGACACCCTCCTTCGACTGACCGAACTGGTCCTCACCCTGAACAACTTTTCTTTCCAATCCTCCCACTTTCTCCAAACAAAAGGAATAGCCATGGGCACACGCATGGGCCCCAGCTATGCCTGCCTCTTCGTAGGGTATGTGGAACAATCCATCTTCCGCAACTACACTGGCCCCACCCCCCATCTTTTCCTTCGCTACATTGATGACTGTATCGGCGCTACCTCGTGCTCCCACGAGGAGGTTGAACAGTTCATCCACTACACTAACACCTTCCACCCCGACCTCAAATTCACCTGGACAGTCTCGGACTCCTCCCTCCCCTTCCTAGACCTTTCTGTTTCTATCTCAGGCGACCGAATCAACACGGACATCTACTACAAACCAACCGACTCCCACAGCTACCTGGACTACACCTCCTCCCATCCTGCCCCCTGTAAAAACGCCATCCCATTCTCCCAATTCCTTCATCTCCGCCGCATCTGCTCCCAGGAGGACCAGTTCAAAATACGTACAACACAGATGGCCTCCTTCTTCAAGGACCGCAATTTCCCCCCCGACGTGGTCGACGGTGCCCTCCACCGCATCTCCTCCACTTCCCGCTCCTCCGCCCTTGAGCCCCGCCCCTCCAACCGCCACCAGGACAGAACCCCACTAGTCCTCACCTACCACCCCACCAATCTCCATGTCCAGCGCATCATCCGCCGTCACTTCCGCCACCTCCAAACAGACCCCAGCACCAAGGATATCTTTCCCTCCCCTCCCCTATCAGCTTTCCGTAGAGACCACTCCCTCCGCGACTCCCTTGTCAGATCCACACCCCCCACCGACCCAACCTCCACTCCCGGCACCTTCCCTTGCAACCGCAGGAGGTGCAACACTTGCGCCCTCACTTCTCTCCAAGGCCCCAAAGGAAACTTCCATATCCGCCACAGATTCACCTGCACCTCCACCCACATCATCTACTGCATCCGCTGCAGCCGGTGTGGCCTCCTCTATATTGGGGAAACAGGCCGCCTCCTTGCGGAGCGATTCAGAGAGCACCTCTGGGCCACCCGGACGAACCAACCCAACCAACCTGTAGCACAGCATTTCAACTCCCCCTCCCACTCCACCGAGGATATGCAGGTCATTGGACTCATCCACCGCCAAACCACAACAACCCGACGGTCGGAGGAGGAGCGTCTTATCTTCCGACTGGGAACCCTCCAACCGCAGGGGATGAACTTGGACTTCACCAGTTTCTTCATCCCCCCTCCCCCCACCTTGTCTCAGCCGGATCCCTCCAGCCCGGCACCGCCTTCCTGACCTGCAGTCTTCTTCTTGACCTCTCCGCCTCCATCCTACTCCGACCTATCACCCTCACCTTGACCTCTTTCCACCTATCACATTTCCAACGCCCCTCCTCCAAGTCCCTCCTCCCTACCTTTTATCTTCTCCTGCTGAACACTCTCTGCTCATTCCTGAGGAAGGGCCTGTGCCCGAAACGTCGAATCTCCTGTTCCCTGGATGCTGCCTGACCTGCTGTGCTGTTCCAGCAATAAAGTTTCAACTTTGATCTCCAGCATCTGCAGACCTCACTTTCTCCTCTGGAATACATTGCCTGGCAATGTGGTAGAGGTAGATTTAATTAAAGCATTCGAGAGGGCATTGTTTCTATTTAAATGATCATCCAATGTGCAGGGAAAAGGCAGGTGACCGGCACTAAGTTAAAATGCTCAAATAGTCAGTGCAGATATGATGGGACAAATGGCTTCCTTCTGCACCATAACAATTCTGTGAACCTTGATCTCCACTTATTATCAACCTGAAATTGAGATGCACCCTTTTCTGCTTTACCTTAGTTTCCATCTCTTTTGTCATTGAAGGAACTCCAACTTCGTACCTTTCCAGTTTGCTGGAATGTATCTCAATTGAACTGTCTCTTCCTAAAGGCAACTCATTGTTCACTTATGGTCTTGCAAATGATTTGATTATTTCACCTCATTCCCCAGATCCAGCTATGTGTCCTCGCTTATTGGAAAAGAAAGACCGATTCTGGAAGTTTTCTGGATAATTATTAGTATCCTAGTATATTGGGGTTATTAAAGCTCTCCTATTACAGCAATTGCACAAAGATATCAGTAGGCTGAACAGTGATAAATGAATCTCCAAACTAGAGAAGTACTAGCTAATGAATTTGGAAAAGGTAACAAAGCAACCAAATATATAATAAATGGGAGGATGTGGAATAGTGTATAGGAACGGAGGACAGTGAAGTGCATGTGCAGTGATCTCTGAAGGTGTAGCAGTTGAGACGCCATATGAGATACTTGCCTTTATTAATTGAGGAATAGAACATAAGAGCTGAGGTTATGTTGGAACCATCTAAAATATTAATTAGACCATAGGTGGAGGACTGCGTGTAGGTCTGGCCACTGTTTTGTAGAAAAGATTTACTCATATGAGAGAGGATAGGGAGAAGATTTTAATGTTTTGCACGGTTCCAAAATAACCTCTTAGTGCTTATATTCTATTCCTCAATTAATGAAGTTAAAAACTCACAGCACCAGGTTATAGTCCAACAGGTTCATGTGAAAGCAGTAACTTTTGAAATACTGCCAAGTTATGATCTTAACTTTGTATACCTCAGTCCAACACTGGCAGCTCCAAATCAATTAATAAAGGCAAGTATCCTGTATGCCGCCTTATCTGCTATAACTTCAGAGATTGCTGGACATGCTGTTCACGGTCCCAGTGTTCCTTTACACTATTCCGCATCCTCCCATTTATTGCGTACTCTGTTGCCTTGTTAGCCCTCTCCAAATTCATTAGCTAACACTTCTTTAGTTTGAGATAGACCATAGACATAGGAGATGAAATTAGGCCATTCAGCCCATTGAGTCTGCTCCACCATTCAAGCATGGCTGATAGGTTTATTAACCCCATTTTCCTGCTTTCTCCAAGTAAGCTTTGATCCCCATGGCAATCAAGAACTTATCTATCTTTTGTTTGAAGTGTAGTTAATGACCTGGCCTCCATAGCCTTCTGAGACCATCAGTCGGCAAACTTGCTAATCAGACCACTTATATCTCCGTCCAAATCATTTATGTATGTGTGTGTGTGTATATATGTATGTATGGGTCCTTGTCTTTCCTGCAATGGAAACATCTTCCCAATGTCCACTCTGTACAGGCTGTTCAGTATTCTAGTTTTCAATCAGATGCCCTCTCGGCCTCCTAAACTCCAGTGAGTATAGTCCCAGAGTCCCCAAACATTCCTCATAGATGAATGACGATATTGTATTTTCCTTCCTAATTACTGACTCAACCTGCAAGTTTACCTTAAGAGAAACCTGGATTAGGACTCCCAAGTCCCTTTGCACTTCAGATCCATTTGCCTGGACTTAAGTGTTAGTTATGAGGAGTGGTTAGATTAGTTGGAATTGATGAGAGGGAACCTAATTAGGGTGTACAAACTTATGAGAGGTCCAGGTAGTGGAAAGGAAAGCCCTATTTTCCTTGGCTGAGGGGGGGGTCTATAATCATGGGACATCGAAACATAGAAAATAGGAGCAGGAGTTTACCATTCAGCCAATTGAGCTTGCCCCATCATTCAACATGATCATGGTTCGTGGGCGGCATGGTGGCACAGTGGTTAGCACTGCTGCCTCACTACTCCAGAGACCCCGGTTCAATTCCCACCTCAGGCGACTGACTGTGTGGAGTTTGCACATTCTCCCCGTGTCTGCGTGGGTTTCCTCTGGGTGCTCCGGTTTCCTCCCACAATCCAAAAATGTGCAGGTTAGGTGAATTGGCCATGCTAAATTGCCCGTAGTGTTAGGTGAAGGGGTAAATGTCGGGGAATGGGTCTGGATGGGTTACGCTTCGGCGGGTCAGTGTGGACTTGTTGGGCCGAAGGGTCTGTTTCCACACTGTAAGGATTCTAATCTAATCTCAAAATGATTGATCTAACTCAGTGCCATACTCCTGTGCTGTCACCATACCCCTTTAGGTTTTAGAAATCTTTTTTTAAAAATATGTTCAGTGACCTCACCTCCACAGCATTTTGTGGTAGAGAATTCCACAGGATCACCGGCCTCTGCGTGAAGACATTTCACCTCATCTCAGTCCCAAATGACTTAGAGATTGAGATCCAATCCTGATTTTGACCCCTTGTTCTGGGCCCCTCAACTAGGGGCAGTATCATCCCTGCATCTAGTCTGTCCAGCCCTGTCAGAATTTTATACATTTCAGTAAGATCTCCTTGCATTCTTCTGAACTCCAGTGAACACAGGCCCAGGTATGCACAGTGCTGTCGAGGCGATCTTACCATGGCCCTGCACAGCTGCCATCAGACCTCTTTGTTCCTATACTCAAATCCTTTTGTAATGAAAACCAAAATAGCATTTGCTTTCCTAACTACTTGTTTTCAGTGACTAGTGTTACATCTAGGTTGCTTATTGCATCAACATTTCCCAATCACACCTTTTTAAATAATACTATACCATTCTATGGATAACTTCACAATCTTATACTGCATCAGGCATGTATTTTCCCGTGCACTCAGTAAATCCAAATCACCCTATAGCTGCCGCCTCACCTCTCAATTTCATTTAGTTTTGTATCTCCAGCAAACTTGAAATACACAGTGAATTTCCTTTTCCCAAACTGTTGCGAGATTTAAAGTAAGCAATTTAGATGGGTTTCTTTGAGTAATCTTTTCACCCAGAGTGTTTTGAGGAATTGGAACTCATTGCCTGAAAGAATGGCAGAAACTGAAACCCTCATAACATTTAAAAAGTATTTGGATTCCCTAGGTCAAAATCCTGGAACACCCTCCCTAACAGGATTGGTAGTGTCTCTAATGGGCAAATGGACTGCAGGAGTTCAAGAAGGTAGCTCTTACCAACACCTTAAGGACAATTAGGCTTGAACAACAAATGCTGGACAAGCCAAAAAAGCCCCTGTCCATGAATGAATTTTAAAAAAAATTTGAAGTGCTGTAAACTACAAAGTTGTAGACCAGGAACTGGAAAATGGGATGCGGCTGGATGACTAATAGTTGGTCAGCGTTAGTATGATTGGCTGAATAGTCTCTTTCCTTGCTATAAATATTGCACGGCAGAAAAATCACAATAAGAAAATTGAAAAACTTGTGTGCTTATTAAAATAAATAATTCATCAGTAATGTCTCCATATTTCATCAAGTAAAGATTTAGTTCTGCAGATGAAATGCAATGTTAAAGAGTTTACATGTAATATGGGCATGGAGGTGTACAGCACGGAAACAGGCCGTCCTGTCCAACTCACTATGTTGCCCAGTTTTCCTGAACTAAACAAGTCCCATTTGTCTGTGTTTGGCCCATAACTCTCTAAACCTTTCCCATCTGTGTATCTGTTCAAATGTCTTTTAAACATAATTGTACCCATCTCTACCACTTCCTCTGGCACCTTGTTTGAAAAATGCATCACCCTATGTGAAAAAATTGCCCCACAGATCCCTCTTTAAATTTTTCTCCCCTCACCTTAAAATTGTGCTGTTTAGTTTTAGAGTGCACTACCCTGGGGAAAAAGCTTTTGGCTATTCAATTTATCCGTGCTTCTCGTGATTTTATAAACCTTTATATGATCACCCTTCAGCTTTCTACGCTCCGGGGAAAGATGTCCCAGCTTATCCAGCCTCTCCTTTAAACTCAAACCTTCCAATTTCAATAACATCCTCATAAATCTTTTTTGCACCCTTTCCAGTTAACACGGTCACCAGAATTGTATGCAGTACTCCAAATATGGCCTCGTCAATGTCTCCTACAGCTGTAACATGATGTCCCACCTGCTGTATTCAGCGTAGGAGCAAATTATTGCAGATTCTGGAATCTGTACTGACAAAGTGTCAGGTAGCATCCATGGATAGAGAGCAAGCTAGATACTCTAGATTTGAAACGTAGCTTGCTTTCTCTCCTTGAATGCTGCCTGACTTGCTGTGATTGGGTAGCATTTTTTGTATTCACTATTCTGACTGATGAAGACAAGCATTTGCCAACTGCCTCCTTCACCACCTTTACCTGTGACACCACTTTCAAGGAACTATGCACTAGCACCCCTAGGGGTGTCTGTTTGACAACATTCCCCAAGGCTCTACAATTAATTGTGCTGTCCTGGTTTGACTTACCAAAATACAGCACCTTGCATTTATCTGAATTAAACTATTTGCCATTCTTCAGCCCAGTTGATCAAGATCACTTTGTACTCTGAGATAACCTTTTCACTTCAACGATTTTTGAGTTGTCTGAAAACTTACTAACAGTGCCTCTTATACCCTCATTGAAATTGTTTGTATAAGTGATGAACAACAGTGGATCCAGAACTGAACCTTGCAACCCACGCTGGTTGCAAGATGATCATGATCAGACATCGCAAGAGATCAAGATTAACATGATCATGGCTGATCTTATCTTTGTCTCAACTCCATTCTCCTGGTGTTCCCATTAGCTCTTTATCCTGCTTTTCATAAGAAACACATCTATTTCTTTCTTTAATCTGTTGACTGATTTTGCCCCCACTGCGCTCTATCACAGTGAGTTCCAGAGATTTACTACCCTGTGAGAGAAATAGTTTCTCCTCATCTCCGTTTTGAACCGACCTCTTCTCACTCTATATCTAACCCTCTTGTTTGAGACTGTCCCATACGGGGAAATATCTGTTCAACGTTCACCTTATCAATCCCCTGACTACCTCAGTCAGATCCCCATTCTTCTGAACTCCAGTGAGTATAAGCCCAAGCTATTCAACCACTCCTCACACGCCAGTCCTGTTATCCCTTTCATATACTTGATCCTGGGGATCTACTTTTATGACTTTTAAGACCTCTTGCACCACCTCTTCTGTAATGTGGACTCTTCAAGTTATTATTAACTTCTCAGAGTTTCATAATTTCCATGTCTTTCTCCACGGTAAATGCAGATGAGAAATATTCACTTAAGATCATTCCCATCTCCTACGGTTGCACACATGATAAATCTCTTGATCTTTAAAGGACCCTATTGTCTCCTTAGTTACTCTTTTGCCCTTAATACACTTGTAGAATCTCTTTGAATTCTCCTTTACTTTGTCTGCCGAAGCTATCTCACTTCCCCTTTTTGCTGTCCTGATTTTGCTCTTAAGGTACTCCTAAAACTCTAATACTCCTTCAGGGATTGACTTGATCCGAGCTACTACTACCTGACATACGTCTCCTTTCTGTTGACCAGAGCCTCCATATCTCTAGTCATCTGGTGTTCCCCACTTCTGCCAGCCTTACCCTTCACACTAACAGAAACATGCTGGCTCTGAACTCTGTTTTGTTTTTGAAAGCCTTCCAGTAGCCAAAAGTCCTTCTGCTCTTGAACAGCCTCCCTCAATCAATTTTTGAAAGTTCCTGTTTAATACCATCAAAATTGGCCTTGCCCCAATTTAGAACTTTAACTTGTGGACAGGAGCTAACCTTTTCCACAACTATTTTAAAACTAATACAATTATGGTCACTGGTCCCAAAGTGTTCTCGTACTAACGTGTGCTGTGGTCGCATATTGTGCAGGTCCATGTGTTTGGGACAGTATTATCTGGTATATCTGGATTCGCATCACACCTGGTCAGTAATGCCCACATCCTGTGAATGAATTACAAAACAAATTCACACAGCTGGATCCCATAACAAAATCAAATGGGTCACCATGTGAGATGAATACCTACAGATTAATCTGCAGATTAACTTCCCTATATGAAAAATGGGTAATTTTCATGGCTCCTCCATGCTTGTCATTCCCCTGCAGAATTGGTCCTGGGACTTTCCACTCCTGCTGGTAGCCAGCAGTTTGTGCAAGTGTCCATGGTGTACTCGACGCTGTAAACAGCTGCCATCTCAAAACAGTTGTAAACAGAAGAATTACTGACATAAATTGGTTAGTGAATCGAAAGTGAGGACTAAAGATGCTGGAGATCAGAGATGAGAGTGTGTTGCTGGAAAAGCACAACAGGTCAGGCAGCATCCGAGGAACAGGAGATTCGACTTTGTTGATGAAGGGCTTATGCCTGAAACGTTGATTCTCCTGCTCCTAGAATGCTGCCTGATCTCCTGTGCTTTTCCAACACCACACTCTCGATACATTAGTTAATGTTCAAACTATCACCCTCAAAGTGGAAAGATGGTGACATAGTGATAATTTCACTGGTAGAACCCCAGGCAAATCTCACCATGGCAGATGAAATTTGAATTCAATATAAAAAAAATCTGGGTTAAAAAGCTAGTCTATTACTGACCATTTAACTGTCAACTGTCATAAAAACCCATCTAGTTCACCAGTGCCCTTCAGAAAAAGAAGTTGCCATCTTTATATGTGCCTGCCAACCCAGTGCAATGTGGTTGGCTGTAAAATGGCTCAGCAAGCCACCTAGTTGTATCGATCTGATGCAAAACAATGAAAGTGGATGGACCAACAAGCATCAATCCAGGCATCAGAAATGCCAACAGCAAACTCTGGTACAATTGCAACATTTAAAAAGCATCTGGATAGATCTATACAACGGAAGGGTTTAGAGGGATATGGGCCAAGCGCTGGCAAATGGGACTGGATTAGATTAGGATATCTGGTTGGCATGGACAAGTTGGACTGAAGGGTGTGTTTCTGTGCTGTACATCTCCCACTCTAAGCCCTGTTACTTTACAAAATCCTCATTAGTAACATCTGGGGACTTGTGCAAAAATTTGGGAGAACTGACCTGCAGTCTAGTTAACTAACAGCTTGCGTAATCCTACTCATGGAATCATATATTGTGGACACAGCCTCAGGCATGACCAATCCTGGGTATGCTCATCAGATCTGGCAGCATCTGAGAGAAGAAAGCAGTGTCATCATGAAGTCCAGTGACCCTTCATCAGTGTCACCAGATTTGGAATGTTAATCTTCTTTATTCTACAGACGCTGCCAGATCTGATGAGTTTTGCCAGCAATTTCTTTGTTTCAGATCTCCAGTTTCTGCATTCTTTGTTTTAATTCATCGCTGGGCACGTCCTGTCCTACCAGTAAAGCAGACCTGGCAGAACAGCTAATCCAGAAATATACAGTCTGGAGGGACTTGCCTTGGGAAATCTCAACATTTGATGCCATGAAGGTATGGCAAGGAAATCTGACAACCCCCTCCCCCTTCACCACAATCCCACGTTCCCCCCCCCCATTAGTTCGGCTGATCAATCAGTTCTCCTCCACATTGACCAGTACTTGGAGAAAGCACTGAGGGTGAGGGGGACACAATGTACTCTGGATACAAAACTTAAATATTCATCTCGGAAAGTGGCTCAGTAGTCAGCAATGCCCACATTCGATGAACGAATAATGGAAAGTAGGCTCCTAATTGACTTTTCTGCTCGATTTGTGACTGCGGCAGGTGGTGAGGGAAGACCTTACTTGAACTCATCCTCAACATTCTAGTTGTTGCAGATGCAGCTGTTCATTGCACTATTACTAGTGATCACTGCACAGTCCTTATGGAGTCAAACATCCTGCCTTCCCATTGAAGATACAGTCCCTCATATTATGTGATACTACCACCATGCTAAGTAGAACAGACTGCAAACAGATCTAGCAACTCAAAAAATGTGCATCTACGAAGTGCTTTGGATCATCGGCAGCAGCAGATTTGTACTCTGATATGGTCTACAACCTCACAGTCTGGCATGTTTTACATTCCACCATTACCATCAAGTCAGGGGATCACCTTTGGTTTATTGAAGAGTGCAGGTGGGCATGACAGGAACAGCGGCAGGCATACTTAAAAATGAATTGTCAACTTTTAAAAGCTATAACATGGGAGTAGTATGCCAAACAGCAGCAGACACACAACATACATAGAGCTTAACAATCCCAGGATTCATCAATACATTCTAAGGTCTGCAATCTCTACATCATGACGAATAATGGTGGGCAGTTAAACCAACAGAAGGAGGTGGTTTCACAACTGTCCCTATCCTCAATGATGTGGGAGCCATGCACATCAGTGCAAAAGACAATATTGAAGTATTTGTATTCATCTTCAACCAGAAGTGCTGAATGGATCATTCATTTTGTCGTCTTGATGAGGGTCCTGGCATCACTGACATGAATCTTCAATCAATTTGAATCACTCCATGAGACTTCTAGAAGCATTGAATGTCCTGGCAACATAGCAACAAAAGTATTGAAGAATTGCATTTAAGCATAGAAATTAGGAGCTGGAATAAGTCACTTAGACCTTTGAACTCGCTTCAACTTTGAATAAGATCAAGGCTGATCCAATTATTCCATATCCCTGCTACTGTCAATAACCTTTGAGCCCCTTGCTTGCCAAGTCCCTATTTCCATCTTAAAAGTATTCAAAGACTCTGCTTCCACCTTTTTTTTTGAGGAAGCAAGTTCCAAAAACACACATCCCTTTTCCATTTCATTGCCTTAAACAGTGTGCCCTAGTTCAAGATCTTCTCAAATGACGAAGCATCCTTTATACATCCAGTTTGTCAAGACCACTTGCTTCTCTGCGTCAAATCAACTCTCTTCATATTTTTCTGAACTCCAGATACAAGCCTAGCCTGTCCAAACTTTCCTCATAAGTCAACCCATCCATGCCAGGAAGTAATGTGGTAAACCCCTGAACTGTTTCTAGCACGCTTACATTTTTTCTTAAATAGAGACCAATACTGTACACAACAGATATGATCTCACTAATATCCTGTATAACTGAAGCATAACCTCCCTTGATTTGATTCCCTAAATGATCACATTAGATTAGCTTTTCTAAACAATTTCTGTAGTTGCATACTAACCTTTTACAATTCATGAACTTGGGCACCCAGATCACTCTGCATCTCAGCTCCTCAATATCCACAGTTTAGGTAATATGCTTTCTTAATTCTCTTGACCAAAATGGACAAATTCACAATTTCCCATATTATATGCTTCATAATTTACTTTCCTACAGTGGGGGGGGAAAACTGGTGAAGTCCGCATTAATGCCTGGGGTTGATGGGTTCCGCAGCAGAAGATAAGGTGTTCTTCCTCCAGATGTCAGGTGGTGAGGGAGTGGCGATGGAGGAGGCCCAGGACCTGCATGTTCTTGGTAGAGTGGGAGGGGTAGTTGAAATGTTCAGCCACTGGGCAGTGGGGTTGGTTGGTGCGGGTGTCCCGGAGATGTTCCATAAAGCGCTCTGCAAGAAGGTATCCAGTCTCCCCAGTGTAGAGAACTCTTTGGTCACCCACTCTTGAATAAAGTTAAAGTTGACTCAACAATTTGGTTAAGCATTTGGGTGCTCAGAAATTCAGTCATTATCGGCCCATTCCAGAGAACAATTTTGGAAAACCGTCGCATCATCCTCTGCCATTTCTGCCACCTGCAAATAGACCCCACCACCGAAGATATATTTCCGTTCCCACCCGTATATGCTTTCTGCAAAGACCATTCCCTCCGTGACCACCTGGTCATGTCCACACCTCCCAACAACCCACCCTCCTGTCCTGGCACCTTCCCCTGCCACCGCATGAATTGCAAAACCTGCGTCCACACCTCCCCCTTCACCTCCATCTCAGGCCCTAATATAGGAGCCTTCCACATCCATCAAAGTTTCACCTGCACTTCCACGCATCATTTATCGTATCCGTTGCTTCTGATGCATTCTCCTCTACATTGGGGAGACTGGATGTCTTCTCGCAGAGTGCTTTAGAGAACATCTCCGGGACAGCTGCACCAACCAACCCCACCATCCCGTGGCTGAACATTTCAACTCCCCCCTCCCACTCTGCAGAAGACATGCAGGTCCTGGGCCGCCTCTATTGCCACTCCCTCACTACCCGATGCCTGGAGGAAGATCGCCTCATCTTCTGCCTCTGAACACTACAACCCCAGGGCATCAATGCGAACATCACCAGTTTCCTCATTCCCCTCCCCCCACTTACCCCAGTTCCAACCTTCCAGCTCAGCACCACCCTCATGCCCTGTCCCTCCTGTCAACATTCCTTCCCACCTATCTGCTCCACTCTACTCTCCGATCTATCACCTTTACCCCCACCTCCATCCGCTTATTGCTCTCTCAAACCTCGAGGTGTAAGAATTCCTTTGACACAGAATCATAGAATCCCTACAGTGCAGTTAGGTGCCATTTGGTCCACTGACACTAAAGTATCCATCAGAAGAGCATCCCAGCAATCCTGCATTTATCATGGCTGATCTATCTAGCCTGCACATCCCTAGACACCATGGGACAACTTAGCATGGCCAGTGCACCTAAGCTGCACAACTGGAATTAATCTGTATGGTTTATGAGATACTAAATTCAGTGGTCCTCCTTGTGGTGCAGTGATAACGTCCATACCCCTGGACCATGAGGCCTAGGTTCAAGACCTGCATACTGCAAACATGTGTAATAACATCTGTGTAGGATGATCAGAGCAATAGGTTACATAAAAGAAAAATGCTGATGCACAAATTAATTTCCAAGTGATTTGCCAAACTTGTTCTCTGGAATGGGGCTATAATATCTCAGCACCCCACAAGGTGATGCTTAATCAAATTGTTGAGTCTCACAGGCAATTCCCTCTATTGGACAAAGTTTCCATTTCAACTTTAACTTTGTTCAAGAATGGGTGACCGAATGTCAGAAATGTTTTGAGACGGAGACATAAACTCTTTCTTTTAGAAAGACCTAACCATCTAAAAGGTGCAGTGCAGTTTAGCAATCTCCAAAGTCATGGCTCAGAGTCATTGAGAAAAGCTCAAGAAACAAACGGCTATGGAAGAAGAGTTTAAGGAACTCATGTTAAGAAATAAATGATTGTGATAACAGTTTCTGCATGGATCCCAGGAAGGGACATTGACGAAAGAAATTGTCTTGATTGAAAAGAATCCAATTACAGCGGTGTTACTGAACAAGGAACTTTAAAATGAAACAGGGTGATCCCTCGCTGCGGTTTGAGTATTCTTCAAATCGTTGTTTGGGGTAAAATGGAAGTATCTTTATTTTTGATATCTGTAATACTGTTTCACCTAGTTATTTTACAGTGTAAAATTTATTTTTTCCTTTAATGCATAATAAATTTTGTTCTCTTAACAAAAGAACAATGGCAGCCTCTTGTGAATATGTTTAGTGACTGACCAGCATGGTAAATGTATTGCAAAAATCAAATGTATGGTCTCTCAAGGCAGGATTCATTTTAGAACTTAACTTGTCCAATATTGTTAACAGTGTTATAACAAAGATGAGTCATCTCAGTCGCAGGTCATTACTTCAGGAGTTCCTCAATGCAGTGTTCTAAGCAAAACCGTCTTCAGAGGTCTTCATTAATAACCTCTCCTCCATCATGAAATTAGAAATGCGGACATTTTCTGATGATTGAACAAGTGTTCAGCACCATTTGTGAGTCACATACTGAAGCATCAATGTCAAATGCAGCAAGATCTGGACAATATCTGGGGTAGATTGATAAGTGGCAGTTAACTTTTGTACAGTCAATGATCATCTCCAACAAGAGACAATCTAACCATCAACCTTTGACGTTATCATTGATGAATCCCCTGCTATCAACATCCTGAAGGTTGCTATAGACAAGAAACAAAATACCATGGCTATGAGAGCAAGTCAAAGACTAGAAATCCTGCAGGGAGGAACTCACCACCTGATTCCCCCAATCCTGTCCACCATCTACAAGTCGCAAGTGAGGAGTGTAATGGAATACTCCCCACTTGATTGGATATTTGCAGCTCCAGCAGCACTCAAGAATCTTGACATCATCCAGAACAAAGTGTCTTGCTTGACTGGTACCGCATCTACAACATTCATTCCCTCTTGCCCTCAGGGTGGCATGGTGGCTCAGTGGTTAGCATTGCTACCTCACAACGCCAGGGACCCGGGTTTGATTCCACCCTAGGGTGAAATTCTCTCCACATCTGTCTGGGTTTCTTCTGGATGCTCTGATTTCTTCCCATTGTCCAGCAGTAAGTAGGTTGAGTGGATTTGTCATGGAGTAGGGATGAGGAAGGACTTGGTCTGGGTGGGATGTTCTTTGGAGCGTGGGTGTATCGATAGGCTGAATGGTCAGTTTCCATACTGTAGGGATTCTATGCTTCCATCACCGATTATTTGTAGCAGCAATACCTACCGTATGCAAGATGCACTGCATAAATTCACCAAGTCTTATTAGACAGCAACTTTCACACACACGACCACTATCACCTAAAAGGACAAGGGCAACAGATCTGAACACCATATCATCTTAGGATGCAGATAACCAGTGCACAGGGGCAGAAATCGTTAAAGCATCACAGTTTCCAAATCCTTCCTAGCAGCAATAAATGCAACTGACAATGAGTAATGGAATATTTAACTAGAAGTGGGTGAACAGTCCTCAGAGTTTAAATTATCTAAAGGAGCAGTGTGTAGTGTTATTAGATTTTCTAAAATGGCTCAAACAAATTACAAGGTCCTGGAGGAAACTTACTAAAAATTAAGGCAAGCTAATGGTGAATCTTAAATATAAAGATTGCAAAACTATTGAGTCCATGTCATTTACAATTAAAACTATTCTCTAAGTAGAAAAGCAGCTGATATTGTTCTGTAACATTTAATGGTTGCTGATACTGAATGCACAAATGAATTTCAAAGTGGTTTGCCGACATTGTTCTCTGGAATGGGTCGATAAAGACTGAATTTCTGAGCACCCAAATGTATAACCAAATTGTTGAATCAACTTTAACTTTGTTCCAGAGTGGGTGGTCAAAGAGTCAGAAATGTCTTGAGAACCCCACACAATGCTGGCCTAACAATGAAAAAATGTGAATTTGTCAAGTACAGGGTAAAATTATTTTGACATATTATTTAAACCATTGGAATTACATTTGGTCTACAAAATAAAACTCAAAGAGAATCTCCACCTAGGAATGTCTGAGAACTTCAAAAGATCCATGGGATGATAAATCGGATTGTTAATTCCTATTAAATTTGACAAAAGTCAGTGAGAAAGCTTTTGAGACCATCAATAGTGTTGCTGAAATGTGAGTTAGCAAGTCACTTTTGAAAAGATTAAATAACTCATCTCTTGAGAACTCTTAGCACTTAATGGTCTGTGTTCACCAACTGTAATAGTGGCAGATGCCTTATCTACAGGAAAGTGTGCTTCTAAGTGATTAACAGAATATTGTTACTCCCCAAAGGAGAATTAAGGAGAATTCCAAAGCATTTTTATTCTTTAATAAGTAGCAAGTGGGTAACTAGAGAAAGGATTGGTCCACTAAAGGATAACGAAGGAAGGCTGCGTGTCGAACCTGAGCAAATGGGTGAGATTCTGAATGATTACTTTGTATTAGTGTTCACTGAGGAGAGGAACATGATGAATCTTGAGATTAGAGAGAGAAGTTTTATTAGTCTGGATCACGTTGACATAAGTGGGGAAGATGTGTTGGTTAGGCTAGAGGTTATTAAGGTGGACAAATCCCCAGGACTAGATGGGATCTATCCCAGGTTGCTGAGGGAGGCGAGAGAGGAAATAGCTGGGGCCCTGACAGATATCTTTGTGGCATCCTTAAATACAGGTGAGGTGCTGGAGGACTGGAAGGTTGCTAATGTCCCCCTGTACAAGAAGGGTAGTAGGGATATTCCGGGTAACTACAGACTAGTGAGCCTGACGTCATTGGTGGGATCGTTGCTGGAGAAGGTACTGAGGGATACAATCTATTTATATTTAGAAAAAAATGGGCTTATCAGTGATAGGCAACATAGTTTTGTGCAGGGGAGATCGTGCCTTACCAACTAATAGAGTTCTTCGAGGAAGTGACCAAGTTGATAGGTGAAGGAAGGGCTGTTGATGTCATATACATGGACTTTAGTAAGGCGTTTGATAAGGTTTCCCATGGTAGACTAATGGAGAAAGTGAAGTCATATGGTGTGCAGAGTGTTCTAGTTAGGTGGATAAAGAACTGGTTGAGCAACAGGAGACAGAGTAGTAGTTGAAGGGAGTTTCTCAAAATGGAGAAAGGTGACCAGTGGTGTTCCACAGGGGTCAGTATTGGGGCCACTGTTGATTGTAATATACATAAATGATCTAGAAGAGGACACTTGGTATGATCAGCAAGTTTGCAGATGACACGAAGATTGGTGGAGTGGCAGAAAGCATATGGGACTGTCAGAGAATACAGGAGGATATAGACAGACTGGAGAGTTGGGCGGAAAAGTGGCCGATTGTTTTCAATCCAGACAAATGTGCAGTGATGCATTTAGGCAAGACTAATTCTAGAGCGAACCATACAATGATTGGAAGAGTCTTGGGAAAAGTTGATGGGCAGAGAGATCTCGGAGTGCAGGTCCCCATTGTACCCTGAATGTTGCTGCACAGGTGGATAGAGTGGTCACGAAGGCAGATATCGTATGCTTGCCTTCATTGGACAGGGTATTGAGTATAAGAGCTGGCAAGTCATGTTAAAATTGTAGAAAACATTGGTTCGGCCGCATTTAGAATACGGTGTACAGTTCTGGTCGCCACATTATCAAAAGGATGTGGACGCTTTGGAGAGGGTGCAGAGAAGGTTTACGAGGATGTTGCCTGGTATAGAAGGTGCTAACTATGAAGAGAGGTTGAGTAGGTTAGGTTTGTTTTCATTAGGATTAAGGAGATTGGGGGGACCTGATTGAGGTTTACAAGATCATGCAGGGTGTAGACAGGGTGGATAGAGACAAGCTTTTTCCCAGGGTGAAAGATTCAATAACGAGAGGTCACTCTTTCAAGGTGAGAGGTGGAAAGTTTAAGGGGGATACATGCGGCAAGTACTTCACACAGAGGGTAGTTGGTGTTTGGAATGCATTGCCAGCAGAGGTGGTAGAGGCAGGCACTGTAGATTCATTTAAGATGCATCTGGACAAATGCAGGAGTAGGTGAGGAGCAGAGGGATACAGATGCTTAGGAATTGACCAACAGATTTAGGCAGTACATTCGGATTGGTGGGCCGAAGGGCCTGTTACTGGGCTGTAAATTTTACAGCGCAGTGCAGGCCCTTTGGCTCTCGATCATTTTCTTTGTTCTTTGAGAAAAAAGCTTTAGTCATAATATGGGGACTTAACCATGTTTTAGACTTTGGAATTAGATTGTAGTTCAAAATCAAAACTAACCATCATCTGTTGGTAACCCTCCTGAATGTAAAAGAAGGTTTAAGATGTTGCCTCGACTTTAGCACTAAGGTTAAGCCTTGTATGGCACGATTCAGTCTCTGAATTGTGTACAGAGGAAGGTCTAACCTACAGCAGATGCTCTCAAGAATGACACGAGTATAGATAACACTAATTCTGTATTGGTCTTTGCTGTGGCCAGTACAGGGAACATATCAGAAATAGCTGTAAATCTGGAAATGGAAGAGAGGGAGGAACTCTGGAAAAGTATTCACCAGGAAAATGATACTGAGTAAATTGTTGGAGCTATCTACTGATAAGTTGCCAGTCCTCATTAACTTTATTCTGTGGTCTTAAAAGAAGTGACCAGTTGATGAGTTGACTATAATTTTTGAAAATGCCCTTAATTCAGGGATGGCTCCATTAGACTGGAAAATAATGGACGTAACTCCTTCATTCAAAAAGGAGGAAACTACAGGCTAGCTCGCTGCTTGGCTGTCATATGGAAGATATTATGTCTTTGTTAATAGCTTTGATAATAAGAGAATGATCAGGGAGAAGGTAGGGATCAGGAGTGATCAGGGATAGCATAAGGAACTTGTGCGTGGAGTCTGAGCAGATAGGGGAAGTCCTAAATGAGTTTTTTGCTTCGGTTTTCACCAAGGAAAGGGACCTTGTTGTAAATGAGAACTTTGAGGAGCTGGGATACAGTCTTGACCAGATCAAGATTGATGAAGTTGATGTGCTAGAAATTTTGGAAAACATTAAGATTGATAAGCATCCAGGGCCAGACCAGATTTATCCTAGGCTGCTCCGGAAGTGAGAAAGGAGGTTGTCTCCTCACACTCCACAGGAGTCATACCGGAGGGTTGGAACGAGGTAAATGATGTTCCTTTTTTCAAGAAGGGTAATAGGGAAATCCCTGACAATTACAGGCCAGTCAGTCTTGCGTCTGTGGTCAGCAAAGTTTTGGGAAGAATTCTGAGGGATAGGATTTATGAGTATTTGTCAAAACATAGTGTGATTAAAGGCAGTCAGCACAGCTTTGAGAGGGGCAGGTCATGCCTCACAAAACTTAGAGTTCTTTGAGGAGGTGTCAAGACAGATCGACGACGGTCAAGCAGAGGATGTGGTGTATATGGACTTCAGCAAGGCATTTGATAGGGTTCCCCATGGTAGGCTCATTCATAAACTCAGGAAATATGGGATACAGGGAGATTTGGCTATCGGGATTCAGAATTGGCTGGCTGACAGAAGGCAGAGAGTGGTTGTAGATGGGAAGTATTCTGCCTGGAGGTCAGCGTTGAGTGGTATCCCGCAGGGCTCTGTTCTTGGGCCTCTACTCTTTGAAGTTTTTATAAATGACTTGGATGAGGAGGTTGAGGGGTGGTTTAGTAAATTTGCAGATGACACTAAGGTTGGAGGTGTCGCCGATAGTATAGAGGGCTACTGCAGCCTGCACCATGACATAGACAGGATGCAGAGCTGGACTGAGAAATGGCAGATGGAGTTCAACCTGGATAAATGTGAAGTGATGCATTTTGGAAGGTCGAATTCAAATGCTGAATATAGGATTAAAGACGGGATTCTTGGCAGTGTGGAGGAACAGAGGGATCTGGGTGTGCAAGTACATAGATCCCTCAAAGTTGCCACCCAAGTGGATAGGGTTGTTCAGAAAGCATGTGGTGTTTTGGCTTTCATTAACAGGGGGGTTTAAGAGCTGCGATGTTTTGCTGCAGCTCTACAAGTCCCTGGTGAGACCACACTTGGAATATTGTGTCCAGTTCTGGTCACCCTGCTATAGGAAAATACAGAGTCTTTGTAGAGATGCAAAGAATGTTTAACAGGATGCTGCCTGGACTGGAGGGCTTGCCTTATGAAGAAAGGTTGAATAAGCTCGGACTTTTCTCTCTGGAGAGAGGTGACCTGATCGAGGTGTACAAAATAATGAGAGGAATAGATAGAATCAATTGCCAGAGACTTTTCCCCAGGGCAGGATTGACTGGTACGAGAAGTCATAGTTTGAAGATATTAGGAGGAAGGTATAAAGGAGTTGTCAGAGGTAGGTTCTTTACGCAGAGAGTTGTGAATGCATGGAATGTATTTCCAGCGGTGGTGGTGGAAGCAGAGTCATTAGGTACAGTTAAGGGACTGCTGGACATACACATGGATAGCAGTGAGTTGAGGGGTGTGTAGGTTAAGTTACTATATTTGACATTAGGATTAAATCTCAGCACAACATCGTGGGCCAAAGGGCCGGTTCTGTGCTGTACTTTTCTGTGTTCTATGTATTATAGACGTTGTAGGACATTTAGAAAGATTGAATGTAATTAGGTAGAATCAACAATTTTATGAAAAGGAATTCATATTCAATTTTATTTTTTTGAGGAAGTAATGTGCTGTGAATTTGAGGAACCACTGGATGTACTGTGTTTAGATTTCCAGAAGGCATTTGAAAACATCGAAGATTATTTTGGGAAATGGAAGCTAATGGTGGCAGTATAATATTATAGATTGAAGATTAGGTAAAATAAAGGACTGCAGATGCTAGAAACCTCTATTCCTGATGAAGGGCTTTTGCCTGAAACATCAATTTTCCTGCTCCTCGGATGCTGCCTGACCTGCTGTGCTTTTCCAGCACCACTCTAATCTAGATTGAAGATTGGCTAGTTAGCAAAAAAATACTATAGGTTCAAATGGACCATTTTCTGGTTGGTAAGATGTAAGAGTGGTGTGTCACAGGTATCACTGTTAGAAGCTAAACCTTTTACAACTTCTATAAATGACTTGGATGAAGGGACTGAGGCATGGTTACTAAATGTTCTGATGACATAAAGTTAGGTATGTCGTGAAGAGGATGTAAGAAGGCTAAAAGGGGATATAGATAGATTGAACTTTGAAGCTTTTGTTCACTCATGAGATGTGGCTGTTGCTGGCTGGGTCAAAATTTTTTTTAAGATTAGATTACTTAGTGCGGAAACAGGCTCTTCGGCCCAACAAGTCCACACCGACCCTCCGAAGAGCAACCCACCCAGACCCATTCCCCTACATTTACCCCTTTACCTAACACTACGAGCAATTTAGCATGGCTAATTCACCTAACCTGCACATTTTTTTTTGGACTGTGGGAGGAAACCAGAGCAAACCCATGCAGACACGGGGAGAATGTGCAAACTCCACACAGACAGTTGCCTGAGGCGGGAATTGAACTGGGTCTCTGGTGCTGTGAGGCAGCAGTGCTAACCACTGTGCCACAGTGCAGTATCTTTCTAAAAGAAAGGGTTTATGTCTCCCTGTCTCAAAACATTTCTGATATTCAGTCACCCACTCTTGAACAAAGTTAAAGTTGAAATGGAAACTTTGTCCAATAGAGGGAATTGCCTGTGAGACTCAACAATTTGATTAAGCATCACCTTGTGGGGTGCTGAGATATTATAGCCCCATTCCAGAGAACAAATTTGGCAAATCACTTGGAAATTAATTTGTGCATCAGCATTTTTCTTTTATTTAACCTATTGTTATGATCATCCTACACAGATGTTATTACACACCTTTGGTGTATGCACAAATGAGCTTCACAGGAGGCTCCCAAGCACTGAGGATGTCACCTAGACAGGGGACGAAACATTTGCAACAAAAATTTCCAGCTCGGCGAACAGAACCACAACAACGAGCACCCGAGCTACAAATCTTCACCCAAACTTTGATAAACTCTTTCTTTTAGAAAGACCTAACCATCTAAAAGGTGCAGTGCAGTTTAGCAATCTCCAAAGTCATGGCTCAGAGTCATTGAGAAAAGCTCAAGAAACAAAAGGCTATGGAAGAAAAGTTTAAGGAACTCATGTTAAGAAATAAATGATTGTGATAACAGTTTCTGCATGGATCCCAGGAAGGGACATTCACGAAAGAAATTGTCTTGATTGAAAAGAATCCAATTACAGCGGTGTTACTGAACAAGGAACTTTAAAATGAAACAGGGTGATCCCTCGCTGCGGTTTGAGTATCGTTGTTTGGGGTACAATGGAAGTATCTTTATTTTTGATAACTGTAATACTGTTTCACCTAGTTATTTACCTATGTCATTTATTGCTCATCCTTAGCGAAGATGGTGGAGAGCCCTGCAGTCCATTGTCTAATTGCTGAGAGATTGCAGAGCTTTTAGATATAGAGGAGTGTAGGTGACCTAGTGGATGAATGACAACCGAGTTTTGAGAAGATTTGTAGCTCAGGTTGAAGTTCTGGATGTAGGTGCTCGCTGAGGTGGAAGGTTCGTTTTCAGACGTTTCGTCACCATACTAGGTAAAATCTTCAGTGAAGCCCTGGATGAAGAATTGCTGATTTCTATTTATATGTTTGGGTTTCTTTGGGTTGGTGATATCATTTCCTATGGTGATGTTATTTCCTATTCTTTTTCTCAGGAGTTGCTAAATTGGGTCCAAGTCTATGTGTTTGTTGATAGCGTTCCCGTTGGAATACCATGCTTCTAGAAATTCTTGTGCGTGTCTCTGTCTGGCTTGTCCTAGGATGGATGTGTTGTCCCATTCGAAGTGGTGTCCTTCCTCATCAGTATGTAAGGATATTAGTGAGAGAGGGTCATGTCGTTTTGTGGCTAGTTGATGTTCATGTATCCTGGTGGCTAGTTTTCTGCATGCTTGTCCAAAAACCGAAACGCTATCAACCGAAACGCTATCAACAAACACATTGACTTGGACCCGATTTATCACCCCCTGAGAAAAAGAATAGGTAATGACATCGCCACAGGAATTGGCATCACCAACCCAAAGAAACCCAACGATATAAATAGAAAGCAGGAAACATTAGCACTGCTTCATCCTGAGGCTCACTGAAGATGTTACCTAGTATGGTGACGAAACGTCTGAAAATGAACCTTCCAGCTCAGCGAGCAAACCTAATCCATAAATCACAAGGTTAGTATGCAGGTGCAGCAAGTAATCAGGAAAGGTAATAGAATATTACAAGGGGGCATAGCTTTAAATTAAGGGGGGGTAGGTATAGGACAGATGTTAGGGGTCGGTTCTTTACTCAGCGAGTCGTGAGTTCATGGAATGCCCTGCCAGTAGCAGTGGTGGACTCTCCCTCATTATGGGCATTTAAGCGGGCATTGGATAGGCATATGGAGGATAGTGGGCTAATGTAGGTTAGGTGGGCTTGGATCGGCGCAACATCGAGGGCCGAAGAGCCTGTACTGCGCTGTATTCTTCTATGTTCTATGTTCTAATATTATCATTTATCATAGGGGAATTGATTGCAAAAGTAGAGAGCTTATGATTTAATTATATAGGACATTGGTGAGGCTGCATCTGTACAGTTTTGGTCTTCCTATTTTAATAAGAAACCTACTAGCTACTGAAAGGACGTTGCAAGGGATAAAGCAAGTCAAAATCTTGTTTTGAATGTTTCCAAGTCAAGAACTGTTTTCTGAAAGGATGGCCACATTATGTACCCAATATTCTGATACCAAACCAGCACTTTGAACAGTGTAAGCACCTCACAGTTGTTGGCAAATTACTGGTCTTCAAGAGATTAGTTACATCAAGAACACTTCAGCCTGTTATTCTTCAATGCATGCCCCCTCCCCACCCATCAAAGAATTTTAGGAATTATGAAGTGATGTGTGTGGATGCAGCAATCAATTTGGTGGCCAGACATCACCACTGTCTAGAAGACATCCAAGACCAAAAAAAACCATTGTTACCTTTCCCATTAGTAGCGTGGAAGCAACTGGGAATGGATTTGTTTGAGTTCAAGGTTATATAGACCTTCTAACTATTGGTTGTTATTCAAGATAGATTGAAGTTAGCTTTTTGCGTAATAACATAACAGATATTGTATTTAGTCCCTCAAAAGACATTACTGTGCACTCAAGATCCTGGACATTGTCATGTCAGACGTTGGACCAAAGATTGCAGCTGTGGTTATTACTTAGTAATGTTGTCACTGACCTATTAATCCAAAGATCCAAATTATGTTCTGCAGGTCCACATCCAAATCCCATCACAGCAGACAGTGGAATTGCAATTCAATCCAAATTTGGAATTAAAATTCTAATAGTATTCCAACCCTACCCATTGTTGAGTGTCTGTAAAAAAAAAAAGCATAAACATTACAAATGTCTTTTTAGAAAGAAAATTTACCATGTTTACCAGGTCTGGCCTACATGTTACTATAAAGTCTTAGCAATATGGTTGACTCGTAACTGCCCTCTGAAAAAGTTGAGTAAGAGCTTCAGTGGCATTCCAGGCTAACAAATGTTGGCACAGACAATGACACCCTTAACCCATGAATGTATAATAAAAAAAAAACCAAGCAGTTCCAAAATTAAATATGCTTTCATGTTACCAGTTCAGCTGGAGAGGCTGAATGAGTGGTGTGAATGATTAAAGTTTGAGCAGACAAATTCCTGATCCTAATTTATAAGAAGGTCTTAATCTTACTGGATTGAATGATCAATCCTCACTGCTCAGAATGGATTCTCACCATCAGAAATGTTAGGTAGGGAGAGTGAGAACACAACTTCCATCAAAACCTAATGTTGTAGAAAACAACCACGAAATAAAATATCATGAAGAAGAGACAACTGTGACCAAAAATTCAATAACTTGCAAAGACCACAAGATTTACCAGAGTTGAAGCCCAAGAAGAGAGTATGGGTAAGATGTGGAGAGGAGGTATAATTATTGAAAGAACACCACAACTATGGTTGATCAAACATCCAGCTGCTTTCTGTTGATCGATTCTCTCCTTGTGTAGTTCAGAGCAAAGGTACTCCAATCAAGTGAATAAATCAGTGACTGTTAACTATGTAAGTTTTTTAGAACTTCAGTCCCAGAGGGAGCCACTGGATGGCAACTTCAGTGAGGGTTTGAGTTTTTCTAAATCTATTCTTTATCACTGTTCTGAATTAATCCACAAGATTTCAAGGACCCACTCAAACTAGTCGTGCTCAAGAATAAAATCTTAAAAATCCTGCTCTGTGAGCAGGGTCAACAAAAAAGATATTATTCCAATGCCAACACTGTCCCAGATTTTATGAAAAATTGTGTGTTCAAAAAGGCTGAATACATTTAATCCTCTTCAAATAAAGGAGATTTAATTAATGCATTGATGCAAAGCTGGATTGGTAAAGTGGAGATACAGCTGATGTTAGGCAGACTTAGCCCGTGGACTAATTGAGGATAGTGAAAAAGCATAGATTTAGAGAAAGTCAAACCCAAACTGGTGCTGCCACCAAGTGGTTCCCTTAGGAACTTAAGTTCCAAAAATCTTCCTTAGTTTCAGTCTCTGGTTTATTCTCTTTATCGAAGTACCCTCAGTCTGAACGACACAAGTGGAGAATTTATTAACAGTTAGCAACTGTATGTTTAGGTCCGGTGAACAGAGAGAATTGGATTAAATAAATATTCATGATTAGAGTCAGGAATAGAGCCTCTATTTTCCTGCTCCTCGGATGCTGCCTGACCTGCTGTGCTTTTCCAGCAACACTCTAATCTAGACTCTGGTTTCCAGCATCTGCAGTCCTTGTTTTTACCTAAACAAATATTCATGCTAACCTATTTAGGAGAAGTGATGGCTTTGAGGTATTATCACTAGATTATTAATCTGAGACCTAGGAAATGTTCTGGGGACCAGGGTTAAAATCCCTTCCATAATTGATGGTAAAATGTGAATTTTTTTTAAAAATTCTGCAATTAAGAGTGTAATGATGACCATGAAATAATTCTTGATTGTTGTAAGTATCCATCTGATTCACTAATGTCCTTTAGGGAAGGAAACTGCCGTCCCTATGTGGTCTGGTCTACATGTGACTCCAGACCCACAGCAGTGGCGGTTACTCTTAACTGCCCTCTGCATAATCAGGGGTGGGCAACAGATGCTGGTATCCACCTTCTGTGAATGAAGAAAAAAAATTGTGTTTCTTGAACGTTAGATTTAGTTATCTAATTTAGGCAGTTGACCATTTGTAAGGAATTTTCAGGTGGTGCAATAAGTTTAGGAGCAGCAGTTTAGATATGAAACATTAATTAATTAATTAAATAAGGCACATATACAATTCAGAATGGTTCATTGATACCAGAGGATGAGCAGCCAATTGACAGAGTATGCACTCATCTCATTAAGGTTATGAAGACAGCATTCTGCTCGCTAGCCAAAGTATTAGAGGACTCCTCAGTGAGTTGTGTTCTGCCTCTCCTCGTCCACCTTTTATCGGAGGAAGCAGCTGTCTAGTGAGCACATGCTGAGAACTGTTCTCTTCAAGCTCTGATACTCTGCACATGATGATACACCCTGTTTGAAACTACCAATACAGGTTCAAACAAATGGTTGACACAGCATGGTTTGCCAATGTGCAAAACAAGCGTCCAGCAATATGGAAGTTGTGTGATAAATTAATGTTTTTAAAAAGCTATCAGCAGAATCAGTTCTGTGTAAGGGGCACTGGACCTGAAATGTTAACTCTGATTTCTCTTCACTGATGCTGCCAGACATAGAGTCATAGAGATGTACAGCATGGAATCAGACCCTTCAGTCTAACTCGTCCATGCCGACCAGATATCCCAACCCAATCTAGTTCCACCTGCCAGCACCCGCCCATATCCCTACAAACCCTTCCTATTCGTATACTCATCCAAATGCCTCTTAAATATTGCAATTGTACCAGCCTCCACCACTTCCGCTAGCAGCTCATTCCATAAATGTACCACCCTCTGCGTGAAAAAGTTGCCCCTGAGGTCCCACTTATATCTTTTCCCTCTCACCCTAAACCTATGCCCTCTAGTTCTGGACTCCCCGACCCCAGGGAAAAGACTTTTGTCTATTTATCCTGTCTATGCCCCTCATGATTTTGTAAACCTCTATAAGGTCACCCCTCAACCTCTGATGCTCCAGGAAAAACAGCCCTAGCCTATTCAGCCTCTCCCTATAGCTCAAATCCTCTAACCCTGGCAACATCCTTGTAAATCTTTTCTGAACCCTTTCATGTTTCACTACATCTTTCTGATAGGAAGGAGACCAGAATTACAACAGTGGCATAACCAATATCCCATATAATCGCAACATGACCTCCCAACTCCTGTACTCAGTACTCTGACCAATAAAAGAAAGCATACCAAACGCCTTCTTCGCTATCTTATCTACCTGTGACTCCACTTTCAAGGAGCAATGAACCTGCACTCCAAGGTCTCTTTATTCAGCAACACCCCCTAGGACCTTACCATTAAGTGTATAAGTCCTGCTAAGATTTGCTTTCCCAAAGTTTCTGATTTACAGTATCCACTTCAGTTTTGGTTATTGTTCAGAAGAGATGTTCGGAAGCACTGCTACATACAAAGGGTGCTAGAGCTTTGGAGCACTCTTCCACAGAGGCTGGTTATGCGAGATCATTGTAATTTTAAATCTGAGATTGTTAATTTTTTGTTAAATGAAAATATTAAGGGATATCAGTCAAAGGCAGGTGGTATATGGAGTTAACCTGCAGCTCAGCTGTAGATTGAATAGTGGAACAATCTCAAGGAGCTGTATGGCCTATTCTTGCACCTACATTTAATAGTGTATCAACTTAAAGGCAGTGAAGAAGGCTAATAGCATGCTGGCCTTCATAACAAGAGGAATTGATTATAGAAGCAAAGAGGTCCTTCTGCAGCTGTACAGGGCCCTGTGAGACCGCACCTGGAATATTGTGCGCAGTTTTGGTCTCCAAATTTGAGGAAAGACATTCTGACTATTGAGGGAGTGCAACGTAGGTTCACGAGGTCAATTCCCGGAATGGCAGGACTATCTTGCGCTGAAAGATTGGAGCGACTGGGCTTGTATACCCTTGAGTTTAGAAGGCTGAGAGGGGATCTGATTGAGACGTATGAGATTATTAAAGGATTGGACACTCTGGAGGCAGGAAACATGTTTCTGCTGATGGATGAGTCCCAAACCAGAGGACTCCCAGGAGGACCAGTTCAAAATACGTACAACACAGATGGCCTCCTTCTTCAAGGACCGCAATTTCCCCCCCGACGTGGTCGACGGTGCCCTCCACCGCATCTCCTCCACTTCCCGCTCCTCCGCCCTTGAGCCCCGCCCCTCCAACCGCCACCAGGACAGAACCCCACTGGTCCTCACCTACCACCCCACCAATCTCCATGTACAGCGCATCATCCGCCGTCACTTCCGCCACCTCCAAACAGACCCCAGCACCAAGGATATATTTCCCTCCCCTCCCCTATCAGCTTTCCGTAGAGACCACTCCCTCCGCGACTCCCTTGTCAGATCCACACCCCCCACCGACCCAACCACCACTCCCGGCACCTTCCCTTGCAACCGCAGGAGGTGCAACACTTGCGCCCACACCTCCCCCCTCACTTCTCTCCAAGGCCCCAAGGGAAACTTCCATATCCGCCACAGATTCACCTGCACCTCCACCCACATCATCTACTGCATCCGCTGCAGCCGGTGTGGCCTCCTCTATATTGGGGAGACAGGCCGCCTACTTGCGGAGCGATTCAGGGAGCACCTCTGGGCCACCCGGACGAACCAACCCAACCAACCTGTGGCACAGCATTTCAACTCCCCCTCCCACTCCACCGAGGATATGCAGGTCATTGGACTCATCCACCGCCAAACCACAACAACCCGACGGTCGGAGGAGGAGCGTCTTATCTTCCGACTGGGAACCCTCCAACCGCAGGGGATGAACTTGGACTTCACCAGTTTCTTCATCCCCCCTCCCCCCACCTTGTCTCAGCCGGATCCTTCCAGCCCGGCACCGCCTTCCTGACCTGCAGTCTTCTTCTTGACCTCTCCGCCTCCACCCTACTCCGACCTATCACCCTCACCTTGACCTCTTTCCACCTATCACATTTCCAACTCCCCTCCTCCAAGTCCCTCCTCCCTACCTTTTATCTTCTCCTGCTGAACACTCTCTGCTCATTCCTGAAGAAGGGCCTGTGCCCGAAACGTCGAATCTCCTGTTCCCTGGATGCTGCCTGACCTGCTGTGCTGTTCCAGCAATAAAGTTTCAACTTTGATCTCCAGCATCTGCAGACCTCACTTTCTCCCCAAACCAGAGGACACAGTTTAAAAATAAGGGGTAGGCCATTTAGAACAGAGTTGAGGAGAAACGTCTTCAACCAGAGAGTGGTGGGTGTGTGGAATGCTCTGCCCCAGAAGGCTGTGGAGGCCAAGTAGGTAAAAACAATGAATGCAGATGCTGGAAACCAGATTCTGGATTAGTGGTGCTGGAAAAGTTCAGGCAGCATCCGAGGAGCAGTAAAATCGATGTTTCGGGCAAAAACCCTTCATCAGGAATACAGGCAGAGTGCCTGAAGGGTGGAGAGATAAATGAGAGGAGGCACTCTGCCTGTATTCTTGATGAAGGGCTTTTGCCCGAAACGTCGATTTTACTGCTCCTTGGATGCTGCCTGAACTGTGGAGGCTAAGTCTCTGGATACTTTCAAGAAAGAGTTGGATAGAGCTCTTAAGGATAGTGGAATCAAGGGTTATGGGGATAAGGCAGGAACAGGATACTGATTGCCAAAATTTTCAGCATATCAACTTTGTCAATCTGTTTCCCAACTCCTCAAAGCCATGATCATAATGAATGGTGGTGCTGGCTCGAAGGGCGGAATGGCCTACTCCTACACCTATTGTCTATTAAAAGTCCTAATAAACACCCCATCATTAATATTGAAAAATGAGTTTCATATTTATTGAATGTCAAATTTCTCTGTTGTGATTATAAGTCCATACTTTTTAAATTTAAAAACAGTTTTCATAAGTTTATATTCATACTTCAGCTTGCATCATTATTCTTACATAATCAGTTGTTGTCCTATCAATACCACTTTAAATTGGTATTGGGAAAGCAGAAAGCCAGTCTAGTGAGATTGAGGTTTCACTGACAGCTTTCTTCAAGGTCAGCACTCACTACAAATTACAGGTCAATGTTAACGATGCATGAATTTGTTGATCTGAGACAGGTAAGAAGGGATAAGATTAACGAGCCTTGGATGATGAGAACAGAAGAGCTTCTTGTCAAAAGGAAGAAAGTAGCCTACGTAAGGTGGAGGAAGCAAGGATCTAGCACAGCTTTAGAGAATTACAGGTTTAATAGAAAGGAGCTCAGAAATGGACTGAGGAGAGCCAGGAGGGGGCACACAAAAGGCTTGATGGGAAGGATTAAGAAGAACCCAGGGGCATTTTACTCATATTTGAGGAATAAGAGAATGATCAGGGAGAAGGTAGGGCCGATCAGGGATTGCGGAGGGAACTTGTGCGTGGAGTCTGAGCAGATAGGGGAAGCTCTAAATGAGTTTTTTGCTTCAGTTTTCACTAAGGAAAGGGACCTTGTTGTGAATAAGAACTTTGAGGAGTTGGGAAACAGATTGACAAAGTTGATATGCTGAAAATTTTGGCAAACATTAAGATTGATAAGTCTCCAGGGCCAGACCAGATTTATCCTAGGTTGCTCCGGGAAGCGAGAAAGGAGGTTGCTAAGCCGCTGGCAAAGATCTTTGCTTCCTCACTCTCCACAGAAGTCATATCGTAGGTTTGGAAGGAGGTGAATGTTGTTCCTCTTTTCAAAAAAGATAATAGGGAAATCCCTGGCAATTACAGACTAGTCAGTCTCACGTCTGTGGTCAGCAAGGTTTTGGAAAGAATTCTGAGGGATAGGATTTATAACTATTTGGAAAAGCATAGCATGATTAAAGGCAGTCAGCATGGCTGTGTGAGGGGCAGGTCATGCCTGACTAATCTTGTTGAGTTCTTTGAGGAGGTGACAAGACAGGTCGACAAAGGTCGAGCAGTGGATGTCGTGTATATAGACTTCTGCATGGCATTTGATAAGGTTCCCCAGGATAGGCTCATTCATAAAGTCAGAAGGTATGGGATACAGGGAGAATTGGCTATCTGGATTCAGAATTGGTTGGCTGACAGAAGGTATAGAGTGGTTGTAGATGCAAAGTATTCTGCCAGGAGGTCTGTGTTGAGTGGTGTCCCACAGGGCTCTGTTCTTGGGCCTCTGCCCTTTGTAGTTTTTATAAATGACTTGGATGAGGAGGTTGAGAGGTGGTTTAGTAAATTTACAGATGACACAAAGGTTGGAGGTGCCGTCGATAGTATAGAGGGCTATTGTGGCTGCAGCGTGACATAGACAGGATGCAGAGCTGGGCTGAGAAACCTAGATAAATGTGAAGTGATGCATTTTGGAAGGTCAAACTTGAATGCTCAATGTAAGGTTAAAGTCAGGATTCTTGGCAGTGTGGAGGAACAGCGGGATCTTCGTATTGAAGTGCATAGATCCCTCAAACTTGCCACCCAAGTTGGATAGGGTTGTTAAGAAAGCATATGGTGTTTTGACTTTCATTAACAGGAGGAATTGAGTTTAAGAGCCGCAAGATTTTGTTGCAGTTCTACAAGTCCCTGGTGAGACCACACTTGGAATATTGTGTCCATTCTGGTTGCCCTACTATAGGAAAGATACAGAGGCTTTGGAGAGGGTGCAAAGAAGGTTTACCAGGCTGCTGCCTGGACTGGAGGGCTTGCCTTATGAAGAGAGGTTGAATAAGTCGGACGTTTCTCTCTGGAGAGAAGGAGGAAGAGAGGAGACCTGATCGAGGTATGCAAAGGAATGAGAGGCATGATAGAGTCAGTAGCCAGAGACTTTTCCCCAGGGCAGGATTGACTGGCACGAGGGGTCATAGTTTTAAGATATTAGGAGGAGGTATGGAGGAGACGTCAGAGGTAGGTTCTTTATGCAGAGAGTTGTGAATATGTTGCCAGCAGTGGTGATGGAAGTAGAGTCATTAGAGACATTTAAGCGACTGCTGGACATGCACATGGACAACAGTGAATTGAGGGGTGTGTAGGTTAGGTTATTTTATTTTACATTAGGATTAATCCTCGGCACAACATCGTGGACCAAAGGGCCTGTTCTGTGTTGTACGTTTCTATTTTCTACGTTAACTGTAACATAGGCGTTTTCTGTAAAAAGAATGAGTACAAGATGGAAATACCAAAGCAGAGATTTGAACTTTTGTAATCCTTAGTTACAGGAGTATTCACCTTGTTAAAACTGTTCCTTCTGGGAACTGTAACAATTAAAGATGCAAAAAAGACAGCATCGTGAACTCAACAAAATCAGAAATTGCTGGAAAAAATCTCAGGTCTGCTGCATCTTTGGAGAGAAAATACAGTTAATATTAATTCCTGTCAGCTTCACATCAGTAGTGGGAAAACTGATGGAGGCTATAATACGGGAAAAGGTAAACAACTTGGAGAAATGCCTCACAGCGCCAGGAACGCAGGTTCGATTCCAGCCTTGCAACTGTCTGTGTGCAGTTTGCATATTCTCCCTGTGTCTGTGTGGTTCTCCCACAGTCCAAAGATGTGTAGGTTAGGTGAATTGGCTGTGCTAAATTGCTCACAGTGTTCAGGGATGTGTAAGTTAGGTGTATTAGTTAGGGGTAAATATAGGATAGGAGGAATTGGTCTGGGTGGGTTACTCTTCGGAGGGTCGGTGTGAACTTGTTAGGCCGAAGGGCCTGTTTCCACACTGTAGGGATTGATTCTAAGAAATAAGTTCGTACTAGACAGTCAAGGTGGCTTTGCCAAATGTAATTGAGTTCTTTGAGGAGATGACACAGGCAATGGAAAAGGGCACTGTGGTTGTTTTCCATTTTGGCTTTCAGAAATTATTTAATACAATGTCACTTGATTGCAGAGTGGGACCATCTGGGTAACTCTTTTAGGAGCCAGTGCTGACATCATGGGTCGAATGCCTTCATTTTGTACTATAGAATTCTATGTTTCTATTTCTCACCAAGTACAATATAGAGGATAAACACCTGGCCAGAGACTAACCAAGTCAAGAGCTCCTTCTGCCAAGTTAACTATAGGCTCTTCCTGAATGAGCCAAGATTTAGAACTGCTGCAGGTAAATCAACTGAAGGAACCACAATATATTTCCAAATCAGGATGCTGACTAGCTTGAAGAGGAACTTAACAGGTCGTGCTGTTCCATGTCCTTGTTGACCTTGTTCTTCTTGGATGAAAGTGGTTAAAAGTGTAGGAGGTGCCATTAAAGAAGCCTTAGTTAATTTTTGCTGTGTGTCTATTAGATGGCATGTATTGCTGCCTCTGTATGGTGGTAGTGAAGGAAGTGAATTTGAAGGTGGTGGATGGGGAGCCAGTCAAGCAGACTGCATTGTCCTGGATGGTGTCAAGCTTCTTGAGTGTTAGTGGAACTGCACGCATCCAGGCAAGGGAATATTCCATCACCCTCCTGACTTGTGCCTTGTAAATGGTAGATAGCCTTTGGAGAGTCAGGAGGTGAGTTACTTCCTGCAGTATTCCTAGCCTCTCTCCTGCTGTTAAGGCCACTGTGTTTATATGGCTGGTCTAGTTGAGTTTCTGGTCAGTGATCAGTATTTTGGAGTTCAGATCTTTCATCTTCACAAAATGTTTTTCAACACCAGGAGAGTTCCACATGAACTAATATTAAAACACTAAATATGTATGTTTAATGGTAAAGCTGATTATTTTTGTGTCATGTTATTGAGGGTCTGTAAATGTCTTCTAACAGTACAGTTCATTAGAAACTATAAATGCTGACTTAGTTTCAGGTTGTCATGTGTCAAAGAAGTGAACTGTTAGAAATTGAGATACAATGCGGTAAATGAAAGGTATTCTGAAATTCTGTTTTGATTCATACCTAATTTAGTTCATCATAATGTACAAAGTATAACATATATTTGCTCAATTTTTTATGCAGAAAACTTCTGTCAAGTGACAGGAACCCACCCATTGATGACTTAATCAACTCGGGAATCTTGCCAATCCTTGTGCAATGTCTTGAAAGAGATGAGAAGTATGTACTGTGCTTGTATGATAATTTGACAGAGCTTTGTGTGTTCTTAAAGTATAAGTGTCGGTTCTCCTGCATTATGATATCCTTTCTTATCCCTTTATTACCCGTGTTGCTGCCGTTTTGGGAACTTTTACAAAATGATGCATATATGAAAACCTATGAAAGTGTGCCTGGAGTTTTTCACGTGTGGAGAACAAACTTTTATTACTTGGAAAATCATTTCTTTTCCTGAAATTCCCTGTTTCAAGTATGCATTGTGCAAATGTCTTCCCCAGGTGTTGACTATTTTCTTAAAGCAGCCAGCTGTTTGGATATGGGCACATACTTGTTTGACAATGCAGCATTCCCTTAGTACTGACGTCTGACAATGTGGCACTTCTTCAGTGCTGAGCCTCTGACGGTATGGTACTCCCTCAGTACTGACCCTCTGACAGTGCAGAGCTCCCTCCCTACTGACGCTCCCTTAGTACTGACCCTTCGACATTAAAATGTTACCTCAGTACTGACCTTCTGACAGTGCTGCACTCCCTCAGTACTGACCCTCTGACAGTGCAGAGCTCCCTCACTACTGACACTCCCTTAGTTCTGACCCTCTGACAGTGCAATTCTCCCTCAATAATGACTCTCTGACAGTGCAGCATTCTGTTAGTACTGACTCTCGCACGGTATAGCACTTCCCCAGTATTGAAGATCTGACAGTCAGCATGCCCTCAGTACTGAACTTTGGTGGTAATGTGGATTATGTGGTAGTATCGTGACTGAATCCACAAAGTTCTGCTTTCAAAGTGAATGTGCTACTGCTGAACCAAACCTGGATAGTTAATGAGTTGTAACTCAAATTCTCATTGAGAAATACTTAACCTGAGAATATTTCCATTAACCCATGTAATTCTCCACTGCTCCCATCTATGCAGCCCTTCACTCCAGTTTGAAGCAGCATGGGCATTGACCAACATAGCATCAGGAACATCAGCACAAACACAGGCTGTAGTCAAAGCTAGTAAGTGATCAAACAAACTTTTTATGATCTGCTGTTATACGGTGGTCATTGTTCAGAAATTTGTTTGGACTTTGCTGTTTGAGTAAAGTCTTACCATCCCACTTGTATGAGAAATATATTGACTAGAAGTTTCAGCATGGAATCCAGGAACAGAAGGCCAATCAATGTGAAGAGTTTGGAGTTTGCTTAAATTGCAGATCAGGAAAGGAAAACTGCATTGTAAAATGAGATTACAGCTGTTAAGTTATCCTAGAATAAGCCTCTTAGAGCTCTGGAAATTTGTTGTATTAGCAATGATTATTGAAGGTGTAGGGTTGGAATACACTGCAGGATTTCAAAATGAAAGATGTTTGTCTCTTGGGAAATGTCAGTGTTTAACTGTTTTAGTGCGGGTCACCATTGATTTTTGTGATTTACCTGTTTCCATGTTGGGGGTCAACAGTGTCACTGGTAGATGTGTGCCAAAGAAAGCTGTGGCAAGACTAACAATTATCAATGAATCCAGTTTCCAAAAGTTAACAAATGTTTTTGTCTGTAATTTTATCTCAGTAAATGCGTAAGATCTTTCAGTGATGTCCAGGTGATTTACGCTAGAGATTTTTCAATTTTATATTCCACAAAATAGACTACCATCTATTCAGTGATATCTGAATTATCTTGGTTTGTGAGCATCTTAAAGAAAATGACTCACTTGCTGTAATTGTTTCAATAATGCAGACAAAAGTATTTGGAGTAAGTACACTGCTTAGGCATTGTAATAACCAGCTTCAATGTTCTATTACAGATGCTGTGCCTTATTTCCTAAGGTTGTTGCACTCACCACATCAAAATGTCTGTGAACAAGCAGTTTGGGCCTTGGGGAACATAATTGGTGAGAACCTAACCAGTTGAAGAATATTACACTGAAAGTGGTTTGGTATCTGGGGTATTATGGACAGAGGGGTTGTCTCTCTAGTTTTAGTCTCCCCCTCAAGCTGAAGTATCTCTACACCTGCGGATTAAACTCCCACTTAAACCTAAAGACCATTTTTAACATTTCACTCCTGGCTGGACCACCAGTTATTGCTCATCCGTTAGGACCTGATCAACTTAATCACTAGTGTTGCTGCCAATACATTCTTAACTGTGGACTTTGAAATCCCCCATCCAGAGTACATTTTGCATTCTTGCCATCCTCAGTGCTGCCTCCAAATGTTGGTTAATGTGGAGGAGCAATGATTTATCAACTGAGGGAAGACAGTATGGTAATCAGCTGGAGATTTCCTTGCCCATGTTTAGCCTGAAGCCATAAAACTTCATGGAGTCTGGGGTAAATGTTGAGGCCTCCCAGGGCAACTCTTTCCTGACTGTATACCACTTTGCCTCCAACTCTGCTGGTTCTATCCTGTCAATGGGACAGGACATATCCAGGGATGGTTCTGCTGGTGTCTGGGACATTGCCTGTAATGTATGATTCTGTGAGAATGACTATGTCATGCTGTTGCTTGACTGGTCTAAGGGACATTCCTGAAGAAGGGCTTATGCCCAAAACGTCGATTCTCCTGTTCCTTGGATGCTGCCTGACCTGCTGCGCTTTTCCAGCAACACATTTTCAGCTAAGGGACATCTCTCCCAAGTTTGGCACTAGCCCCTGAATGTTAGTAAGGAGGCCTTTGCAGGGTTGATGGGGCCATTTCTGCTGTAGTCTTTTCTAGTTTGGTTTTAGCAAGCAGGCTGTTCAAAGCTGCAGGTCAAAGAAAGCTGCTGCAGTGAAAAGAGGTTCCATGCTTCAGCCAGTGATCCTTAGCTGATCCTCTCTGCGATATTTCTGTCCTATAAGAACCTGTGTTTGAATTTACCTCTTTGCCAATGGGGTGTATTTATGGGATGTTGCTTGAAATTGGAAGAGCTCTTTGTTAAGTTGCGGGGGATATTGTTTCAGTCGGGTCTGTTATGGACCAGGCCAGACCCCCCCTCACAATTTTTTAAGAAGGTAGCCTAGACCCTAAATTTTTTAGTTGTTTTAGGCAGATGTAAAATGGATATTTCAGGAGTGATGTAGCTGGTCAAACCACTCAGTTTTAAACAAAACAATTTATTTACAGACTACCAAATGAAACACAAACAGAAACACGAAGAGATCAGAATATACAATAGCTTATCTGAAAACCCAACGTGGCCACTCCCCTTTCATTTAACAAGTGTTTTAAAAAATCCTAAAAGCCCTTTTCCCTGATTGTTGCCTTAGGCAGTATCTGTTAGCCATAAACAATGTTGCTACTCAAAACAAATTGGAACCTCTGCCTTTTAGAGCCCCTTTTGAATAAACCAAGGACAACATAACATTGTTAAAGGAGCAGCATCATCACAATTGACAATGATTTAATGGGAGTGGGGTTGGTGGATTACACCTCTTCCCACCCTATCTCTTGCAAAAATGCCATCCCGTATTCCCAATTCCTCCGCCTCCGCCGTATCTGCTCCCAGGAGGACCAGTTCCACCATAGAACACACCAGATGGCCTCCTTCTTTAGAGACCGCAATTTCCCTTCCCACGTGGTTAAAGATGCCCTCCAACGCATCTCGTCCACATCCCACACATCTGCCCTCAGACCCAACCCCTCCAACCGCAACAAGGACAGAACGCCCCTGGTGCTCACCTTCCAACCTACCAACCTTCGCATAAACCAAATCATCCGCCGACATTTCCGCCACCTCCAAACAGACCCCACCACCAGGGATATATTTCCCTCCCCACCCCTCTCTGCCTTCCGCAAAGACCGCTCCCTCCATGACTACCTGGTCAGGTCCACGCCCCCCTATGACCCACCCTCCCATCCTGGCACTTTCCCCTGCCACCGCAGGAACTGTGAAACCTGTACCCACACCTCCTCCCTCACCTCCATCCAAGGCCCTAAAGGAGCCTTCCACATCCATCAAAGTTTTACCTGCACATCCACTAATATCATTTATTGTATCCGTTGCTCCCGATGCGGTCTCCTCTACATCGGGGAGACTGGGCGCCTCCTAGCAGAGCGCTTCAGGGAACATCTCCGAGACACCCGCACCAATCAACCAAACCGCCCTGTGGCCCAACATTTCAACTCCCCCTCCCACTCTGCCGAGGACATGGAGGTGCTGGGCCTCCTCCACCGCTGCTCCCTCACCACCAGACGCATGGAAGAAGAACGCCTCATCTTCCGCCTCGGAACACTTCAACCCCAGGGCATCAATGTGGACTTCAACAGCTTCCTCATTTCCCCTTCCCCCACCTCATCCTAGTTTCTGACCTCCAGCTCAACACTGTCTCCTTGACTTGTCCGGACTTGTCCGACCTGCCTAGCTCCTTTTCCACCTATCCACTCCACCCTCTCCTCCCTGACCTATCACCTTCATCTCCTCCCCCACTGACCTATTGTACTCTATGCTACTCTCTCCCCACCCCCGTATGCCATCCCGTATTCCCAATTCCTCCCCTCCTCTAGCTTATCTCTCCACGCTTCAGGCTCTCTGCCTTTATTCCTGATGAAGGGCTTTTGCCCGAAACGTCGATTTTGCCTGTCCTCGGATCTTGCCTGTCCTTGGATGCTGCCTGAACTGCTGTGCTCTTCCAGCACCACTAATCCAGAAAATGATTTAATGGCCATGAGTAGATTCTTAGTTCCTGATACTTCTTACTGAATTCAAATTCCACCAACTGTCATTGTTGAGTTTCTGGAATAATAATGTAGTGATAATGCCACTAGGCCACCTATGTATTTCTAACTTCAATGCCCTCACAAATGGCTTAGCCTCCACAGCCCTGTGCTGCAGTGAGTTCCATAGATAATCACCTTCTGCTGAAGAAATTCCTCCTTGCCTCAGTTCTGAAGGTTTGGCCCTTCACTCTGAGGCTGTGCCCTCGGGTCCTACTCTCTCCTGCTGGTGGAAACATCTTCTCCACATTGACTGTATCCAGGCCTGTCACTATTCTGTAAGATTCTATGAGATGCCCCCTCATCCTTCTAAACTCCATAGAGTACAGACCTAGAGTCCTCAAATGATCCTCATTTGACCACCCCTTCATCCCAGGAATCATTCTTGTAAACCTCCTCTGGAGCCCCCTCCAACACCAGGGCATTTTTCCTTAGAGAGAAGGATGCAACACTGCTCACAAAATTCCAAATGCAGTTGGACCAGAGCCTTATACAGCCTCAGCAGTACATTTCTGCTCTTGTATTCTAGCCCTCTTGAAAACTAATGCCAACATTACATTTGCCTTCCTAAATGCCCACTAAACCTGCATGTTTATTTTAAGAGAATTATGAACTAGGACTCCCAAGTCTCTTCGTGCTTCAGATTTCCAAAGCCTTTCACCATTTAGAAAACAATCATTGCCTCTACTCTTCTTATGAAATTGCATAGCCTGACACTTTCCCATATTGTAATCCATCTGCCACTTCTTTGCCCATGCACCTTGTCTGTCCAAGTCCTTCTGCAGCCTCCCTGCTTCCTCAACACGACCTGTCCCTTCACCTACCTTTGTGTCATCAGCAAAGTTAGTAACAATGCCCTCTCTTCCAAAGAAACATAGAAGATAGGAGTAGGAGGAGGCCATTCGGCCCTTCGACCCTACTCCACCATTCATCAAGATCATGGCTGATCATCCAACTCTAAAACCTAATCATAGAACATAGGACATTACAGCGCCGTACAGGCCCTTCGGCGCCCTTTCATACCAATCTGAAGCCCATCCCACCTACACTATTCTATGTACGTCCATTTGCCTGTCCAATGACGACTTAAATGCACTTAAACTTGGCGAATCTACTACTGATGTAGGCAAAGCATTCCATACCCTTACTACTCTCTGAGTAAAGAAACTACCTCTGACATCTGTCTTATACCTATCCCCCCTCATTTTAAAGTTGTGTCCCCTCGTGTTTGCCGTACTCATACTTGGAAAAAGGCTCTCCCTGTCCACCCTATCTAACCCTCTGATTATCTTGTATGTCTCTATTAAATCACCTCTCAACCTTCTTCTTTCTAACGAGAACAGCCTCAAGGCCCTCAGCCTTTCCTCGTAAGACATTCCTTCCATACCAGGCAATATCCTAGTAAATCTCCTCTGCACCCTTTCCAAAGCTTCCACATCCTTCTCATAATGCGGTGACCAGAACTGTACACAATACTCCAAGTGTGGCCATACCAGAACTTTGTGCAGCTGCAGCATAACCTCCTGGTTCCGGAACTCAATCCCTCTATTAATAAAGGCCAAAACACTATATGCTTTCTTAACAACCCTGTCAATCTGGGTGGCAACTTTCAGGGATCTGTGTACATGGACACTGAGATCTCTCTGCTCATTTGCACTCCATCAACTACAACCCTCTGTTTTCTTTCAGCAAGCCAATTACTGATCCAAACTGCTATGTCTCCCACAATCCCATTCCTCCGCATTTTGTATAATAGCCTATTGTGGGGAACCTTATCGAACACCTTGCTGAAATCCATATACACCACATCAACCGGTTTATTCTCATCCACATGTTTGGTCACTTTGTTAAAAAAGTCAATAAGATTCGTTAGGCACGACCTACCCTTCACAAAACCGTGCTGACTGTCCCTGATCAGATTATTCTTTTCTAGATGGTTATACATCCTATCTCTTATAACCTTTTCCAACACTTTACCAACAACTGAAGTGAGACTCACTGGTCTGCAATTACCAGGGTTGTCTCTACTACCCTTTTTGAACATTTGCTATCCTCCAGTCCTCAGGCACTATTCCTGTAGACAATGATGATTTGAAGATCAATGCCAAAGGCTCGGCAATCTCTTCCCTTGCTTCCCAGAGGATCCTAGGATAGATCCCATCCGGCCCAGGGGACTTGTCTATTTTCACACTCTGCTGGATTTTTAATACCTCTTCCTTGTGAACCTCAATCTCTTCTAGTCTAGATGCAAGTATCTCTGTATCTTCCTCGCCAGCATTTACATTTTCATTTTCTATAGTGAACAATGTCGAAAAATATTTATTTAGTGCTTCCCCCATCTCTTCTGACTCCACACACAACTTCCCACTATTATCCTTGATTGGCCCTAATTTAACTCTCGTCATTCTTTTATTCCTGATATATCTGCGGAAAGCCTTAGCGTTAAGCCTGATCCTATCCGCCAACAACTTCTCTTGTCCCCTCCTGAGTTCTCTTTTTAGGTCTTTCCTGACTTCCTTGTAACCCTCAAGCGCCCTAACTGAGTTTTCACATTTTGTCCGAACATAAGCCGCCTTCTTCTTCTTGACCAGGGATTCCACTTCCTTAGTAAACCACGGCTCATGCGTTCTATATCTTCCTCCCTGCCTGACAGGTACATAATTATCTAGGACACACAGGAGCTTTTCCTTGAATAAGCTCCACATTTTTAATGTGCTCATCCCCTGCAGTTTCCTTCCCCATTCTACACTTCCTAAATCTTTCCTAATTGCATCGTAATTTCTCTTCCCCCAGCTGTAATCCTGCTTTCTCCCCCATAACCTTTGATCCGGTTTGCCCCAAGTATGTTTAGCTGCCCCTTGAATACATCCTTTGTTTTGGCATCAGCTACTTCCTGTGGTAATGAATTCCACAGGCTGACCATCCTTTGGATGAAGAAATGTCTCCTCATCACCATCCTAAATGGTCTACCCCAAATCCACAGACTGTGACCTCTGGTTCTGAACACACCCACCATTAGGAAAATCCTCCCTGCATCTACCCTATCTAGTCTTGTTATAATTTTATAAGTCTCTAAACAATTCCACCCTCATTTGTCTGAACTCCAGCAAAAACAATCCTAACCTAGTTAATCTGTCCACATAGGTCAGTCCCACCATCCCCAGAATCAGCCTGGGAAACCTTCGCTGCACTCCCTTGAGAGCAAGAGCATCCTTCCTCAGAAAAGAAAACCAAAATTTCACACAGTATTCCAGATGTGGCCTCATCAAGGCGCTGTATAATTGCAACAACACATCCCTTTTGCAATGAAGACCAATACACCATTTGCTTTCTTTCGTGCCTGCTGCATCTGCATGCTTACCTTCGCTGACTGTGGGTCCTGCTGCACACTCCCCTCTCCCAATTTACAGCTGTTCAGGTAGTAATCTGCCTTCTTGCTTTTGCTTCCAAAGTGAATAACCTCACATTTATCCAAATTGTACTGTACCTGCTGATTTGCCAACTCACCCAACCTGTCCAGATCATGCTGAAAGATCTCTGCATCCTCATCACTGTTCACCCTCCCACCCAACTTGGTATCATCTGCAAAGTTTGAGATGTTACATTTTGTTCCCTCACCCAAACCATTAATATATATTGTGAATAGCTGGGGTTCCAGCACTGATCCCTGTGGCACCTCACTAGTTACTGCCAGCCATTTGAAAAGGACCCATTAACTCCTACTTTTTGTTTCCTCTCTGCCAACAAGTTTTCTGTGCATCTGAATACACTTTCCCCAATCCCACACGCTTTAATCTTGCACAATAATCTCTAGTGCAGACAGATCGTTAATGTATAATGTGAATAGTTGTGGTCCCAACATTGACACCTGCAGAACTCCATCTTGAAAAAGATCCCCACGTCTATGCCTACTGCCAGTCAGCCAACAAGTACCTTGCCCCTAATATCACAGGCTCTTAGCTTATTTAGCAACCTCCTGTGTAGCATCTTGTCAAAAGCCTGAAAATCCAAATAGACCATGTCTACTGGCTCTCCTTTGTCAAACTTGCTTGTTAGATTAGATTACAGTGTGGAAACAGGCCCTTCGGCCTAACAAGTCCATACCGACCCGCTGAAGCGCAACCCACCCAGACCCATTCCCCTACATTTACCCCTTCACTTAACACTACAGGCAATTTAGCATGGCCAATTCACCTAACCTGCACATTTTTGGATTGTGGGAGGAAACCAGAGCCGCCGGAGGAAACCCACGCAGACACGGGCAGAATGTGCAAACTCCACACAGACAGTCGCCTGAGGCAGGTATTGAACACGGGTCTCTGGTGCTATGAGGCCACAGTGCTAACTACTGTGCCACCGTGCTGCCCTCTCAAAGAATTCTAAAAACTTTGTCAGGCATGACTTCCTTTCATGAAGCCATGCTGACTCAGTCCTATTTTACCATGCAATTCCAAGTTCTTGCAATATCATCCTTAATAATGCACTCTCAAATCTTACCAATGACCAAGGTCAGGCTAGCCAACCTACAGTTTGCTGTCTCCTGTTTATCTTTGTTCTTAAACAGGGGTGTAACGTTAGTCATTTTCTGTCTCTGGGACCGTCCCTGACTCCAGTGATTCCTGAAAGATTACCACCAATCCCTCTGCAATCTGCTCAGCTGTCTTCTTCAGAACTCTAAGGGGTAGTTCATCTGGTCTGGGTGATTTAGACTTTTCGGCTTCCCCAGCACCTTCTCCTTAGTGATGACCACTACACCCACCTTAGCACCCTAACTCTCTTCTAGTTCTGGTATGCTGCTGGTGTTTTCCACTGTGAAGACTGATGCAAAGTATCTGTTCATTCCTCCACCGTTTTTTGTTCCCCAATGCTATTTCTCCAGCCTCATTTTCTTGCAGTCCAATGTCTAGTCTTACCTTTTATATATCTTTCATGACTTTTGTAATTTCCTTTTATCTTACAAGCTGACTTATTCTCATATTTCAACTTCTCCACCTTACTGCCTTCTTGGTTATCCTCTGTTGGTTTTTAAAGGCTTCCCAGTGTGTTTCTTCTTCCTGGGGATGAACTTCTGCTGTGCTCCTGAATTACCCCCAGAAACTCCTGCCATTGCTGCTCCACCATCTTCCCTGCTAGGCTCCCCTTGCAATCAACTTTAGCCTGCTCCTCTCTCGTGTCTTTGTAGTTACTTTTACTCAGCGAGTTTTGAGAAGATTTGTAGCTCAGGTTAAGGTTTTGGATGTAGGTTTGCTCACTGAGCTGAAAGGTTCATTTCCAGACATTCCATTACCTTACTAGGTAACATCTTCAGTGCACCTCATGCGAAGCAATGCTGAAAATTCCTGCTTTCTATTTATATGTTTGGGTTTCTTTGGGTTGGTGATGTCATTTCCTGTGGTGATGTTATTTCCTGTGGTGAAGTCATTTCCTGTTCCTTTTCTCAGGGGGTGGTAGACGGGGTCTAACTTGATGTGTTTGTTGATAGCTGCCTCCTAGGGGGTTCCCTTACCTGAAGCTCCTTAGTCACGTTTACCAGTGGACTGTATCACAAACTGTTCCCCAGTGGACTGTATCACAAACTGCTTCAAAAACACCATCTTGTCGACATTCCACAAATTCCTTTTCTTGAGATCTGCTATAAACTTGATTTTCCGAGTCCACCTGCATACTGAGGTCCCTCATAGAACATAGAACAAGACAGCGCAGAACAGGCCTTTCGGCCCTCAATGTTGTGCTGAAATATGAACTAATCTAAGCTCATCCCCCTACACTATCTCATCATGATCCATATGCTTATCCAAGGACTGTTTAAATGCCCCTAATGTGGCTGAGGTAACCAAATTGGCAGGTAGGGCATTCCACGCCCTTACCACTCTTTGACTAAAGAACCTGCCTCTGACATCTGCCTTCAATCTATCACCCCTCAATGTGCAGCTATGCCCACTTGTACAAGCTGATGTAATCATCCTAGGAAAGAGACTTTCACTGTCCACCCTATCTAATCCTCTGATCATCTTTATGTTTCTATTAGATCTCCTCTTAGCCTTTTTCTCTCCAATGAGAACAGATCCAAGTCCCTCAGTCTTTCCTTATAAGACCTTCCCTCCAGACCAGGCAACATCCTCTGCACGTTTTCCAATGCTTTCACATCCTTCCCGAAATATGGCGACCAGAACTGTACACAGTATTCCAAGTGAGGCCGCACTAATGTTTTGTGCAGTTGCAACATGACATTACGGCTCTGGAACTCAATCCCTCTACCAATAAAATCTAACACACCTTATGCCTTCTTAACAGCACTATCAACCTGCGTGGTTCCACCACCACCGCTGACAACGCATTCCATGCGTTCACACTCTCTGTGTAAAGAACCTACCTCTGACGCCTCCTCTAAACTTTCTACCTCATATCTTAAAACTATGACCCCTTGTGCCAGTCAATCCTACCCCGGGGAAAAGTCTCTTGCTATTGGCTCTATCCATGCCTCTCATTACCTTGTACACCTCGATCAGTTCACCTTTCTTGCTCCTTCTTTCCAGCGAGAAAAGTCCGAGCTTAATCAACCTCTCTTTGGAAGATAAGCCCTCCAGTGCAGGCAGCATCCTGGTAAACCTTCTTTGCACCCTCTCCAAAGCCTCCGTATCTTTCCGATAATTGGGCCACCAGAACTGGACACAATATTCCAAGTATTGGAAGTGTTGGTCAGCTTCTCAAAAAACTCAATGAAATTTGTGAGACACGACTTGCCCTTGACGAAACCATGTTTACTATCTCCAATCAAATTGTTGTTTGCTAGATGATTAAAAATCTTATCTCTTATAAACCTTTCCAGAACCTTTCCTACAACAGATGTAAGCTCACTGGTCTATAATTACCTGGGTCATCTCTGCTGCCCTTCTTGAACAAGAGCACAGCATTTGCAATTCTCCAGTCCTCTGGTACTAAACCTGTAGACATTGACGACTCAAGGATCAAGGCCAAAGGTTCCACCATCTCCTCCCTAGCTTCCCAGAGAATCCTTGGATAAGTCCCATTCGGCCCAGGGGACTTATCTATTTTCACACCTTCTAGAATTGATAATACATCCTCCTTACTAACCTCAATCCCTTCAGGTCTAGTAGACCCTATCTCTGACTTCTCCTCTACAATATTCTCCTTTTCTTGATTGAAAACAGATGAGAAATATTCGTTTAGCATCTCTCCGATCTCCACAGGGTCCACACACAAATTCGCACTTCTGTCTTTGACTGGCCCTATTCCTACCCTAGTCATTCTTTTATTCCTCACATACCTATAGTAAGCTTTAGGGTTCTCCTTTATTCTACCTGCTAAAGACTGCTCATGTTCCCTCCTTTCTCTTCTTAACTCTCTGTTTAAATCCTTCCTAGCTAATCTGTAATTCTCCATCGCCTCATCTGTACCATCTCGTCTCATCGTCACATAAGCCTCCCCCTTCCGCTTAACAAGAAATACAATTTCTGCAGTAAACCATGGTTCCCTTCCCTTACCTTATCACTTCCTCCCACCGGGACATAGAACATAGAAAAGTATAGCACAAAACAGGCCCTTTGGCCCACGATGTTGTGCCGAGATTTAATCCTAATGTCAAATTAGGATTATAGTAACTTCACCTACACTCCCCTCAACTCACTGCTATCCATGTGCATGTCCAGCAGTCGCTTAATGACTATGCTTCCACCACCACAGCTGGCAACACATTCCATGTATTCACAACTCACTGCGTAAAGAACCTACCTCTGACATCTCCTTTATACCTTCCTCCTAATATTTTTAAACTATGACTTCTCGTACCAGTCAATCCTGCCCTGGGGAAAAGTCTCTGGCTATTGATTCTATCTATTCCTTTCATTATTTTGTACACCTCATACCCATCAAGGACACAAAATGTGTTCCCTAAACCAGCTCCACATTTTGATTGTCCCCATCCCCTGTATTTTGCTACCCCATTCTATGCATCCTAAGTCTTGCCTAATTGCATTATACTTGCCCTTCCCCCATCTATAACTTTTGCCATATGGCATGTACCTATCCCTTTCCATCGCGAAACTAAACGTAACCGAATTATGGTCATTCTCTCCAAAGTGCTCACCTACCACTAAATCAGACACCTGGCCTGGTTCATTATCAAGTACCAGATCCAGAATGCCTCACCTTCCGCCACGGAACACTTCAACCCCAGAGCATCAATGTGGACTTCTTCAGTTTCCTCATTTCCCCTTCCCCCAACTCACCCCAGTTCCAAACTTCCAGCTCAGCACTGTCCCTATGACTTGTCCTACCTGCCTATCTTCTTTTCCACCTATCCACTCCCCCCTCCCCCCACCCGATCACCTTCATCCCCTCCCCCACTCACCTATTGTACTCTATGCTATTTTCTCCCCACCCCCACCCTCCTCTCACTTATCTCTTCACCCTTCAGGCTCTCTGCCTGTATTCCTGATGAAGGGCTTTTGCCCGAAATGTCGATTTTATTGTTCCTCGGATGCTGCCTGAACTGCTGTGCTTTTCCAGCACCACTCTAATCTAGACTCTGGACATCTGCAGTCATTGTTTTTACCTAACATATATTCTTGACCCTACTCTATGCATGTATACAAAATGGCCACCACATTGAAGTCCCAGGTACCTATCCATGCTGCAAACTCACCTACCTTATTTTGGGTACTCCTGACGTTGAAATAGACACACTTCAAACCAGCTGTCTGCCAGCACATTCCTGTGACAGTGAAATCCTATCCATGTCCTCCCTACTCACATCCTCCTGTGTACTGGAACTACACCACAGGTTTCTGTCAGGTTCCTATCATGGTTATTGTAACAGTGCCTTTCTTACATGACTTTTCTATCTCCTGGTTTAGTTTCTTACATCTTGACTACTGCTCGGAGGCCTGTACATAATTTCATCATGGTCTTTTTTTCCTTTAGGATTCTCAACTCTACCCACAAGTATTCTACACCTTCTGACTCTGTATCACTTAGAGTCATAGAGTCATAGAGATGTACAGCATGGAAACAGACCCTTTGGTCTAACCTGTCCATGCCGACCAGATATCCCAACTCAATCTAGTCCCACCTGCCAGCACCTGGCCCATATCCTTCCAAACCCTTCCTACTTATATACCCATCCAAATGCCTCTTAAATGTTGCAATTGTACCAGCCTCCACCACATCCTTTGGCAGCTCATTCCAAACACGTAGCACCCTCAGTGTGAAAACGTTGCCCCCTATGTCTCTTTTATATCTTTCCCCTCTCACCCTAAACCTATGCCCTCCAGTTCTGGAACTCCCCAACCCCAGGGAAAAGACTTTGTCTATTTATCCTATCCATGCCCCTCATAATTTTGTAAACCTCTATAAGGTCACCCCTCAGCCTCCGATGCTCCAGGGAAAACAGCCGCAGACTATTCAGTCTCTCCCTGTAGCTCAGATCCTTCAACCCTGGCAACATCCTTGTAAATCTTTTCTGAACCCTTTCAAGTTTCGCAACATCTTTCCGATAGGAAGGAGACCAGAATTGCACGCAATATTCCAACAGTGGCCTAACCACTATCCTGTACAGCCGTAAGATGACCTCCCAACTGCTGTACTCAGTACTCTGACCAATAAAGGAAAGCATACCAAACGCCTTCTTCGCTATCTTATCTACCTGCGACTCCACTTTCAAGGAGCTATGAACCTGCACTCCAAGGTCTCTGTTCAACAACACTCCCTAGGACCTTACTATTAAGTGTATAGGTCCTGCTAAGATTTGCTTTCCCAAAATGCAGCACCTCGCATTTATCTGAATTAAATTCCATCTGCCACTTCTCAGCCCACTGGCCCATCTGGTCCAGATCCTGTTGTAATCTGAGGTAATCTTCGCTGTCCACTACACCTCCCATTTTGGTGTCATCTGCAAACTTACTAACTGTACCTCTTATGCTCGCATCCAAATCATTTATATAAATGACAAAAAGCAGAAGACTCAGCACCGATCCTTGTGACACTCCACTGGTCACAGGCCTCCCGTCTGAAAAACAACCCTCCACCACCACCCTCTGTCTTCTACGTTTGAGCCAGTTCTGTATCCAAATGGCTAGTTCTCCCTGTATTCCGTGAGATCTAACCTTGCTAATCAGTCTCCCATGAGGAACCTTGTTGAATGCCTTACTAAAGTCCATATAGATCACATCTGCTCTGCCCTCATCAATCTTCTTTCTTACTTCTTCAAAAAACACAATCAAGTTTGTGAGACATGATTTCCCATGCACAAAGCCATGTTGACTATCCCTAATCAGTCCTTGCCTTTCCAAATACATGTACATCCTGTCCCTCAGGATTCCCTCCAACAACTTGCCCACCACTCAGGTCAGGCTCACTGGTCTATAGTTCCCTGGCTTGTCTTTACTGCCCTTCTTAAACAGTGGCACCACATTTTCCAACCTCCAGTCTTCCGGCACCTCACCTGTGACTATCGATGATACAAATATCTCAGCAAGAGGCCCAGCAATCACTTCTCTAGCTTCCCACAGAGTACTCGGGTGCACCAATTTATCCACCTTTAACCGTTTCAAGACATCCAGCACTTCCTCCTCTGTAATCTGGACATTTTGCAAGATGTCACCATCTATTTCCCTATAGTCTATGTCTTCCATATCCTTTTCCACAGTAAATACTGATGCAAAATATTCATTTAGTATCTCCCCCATTTTCTGTGACTCCACACAAAGGCCGCCTTGCTGATCTTTGAGGGGCCCTATTCTTTGAGGGGCCCTATTCCCTAGTTACTCTTTTGTCCTTAATATATTTGTAAAAACCCTTTGGATTCTCCTTAATTCTGTTTACCAAAGCAATCTCATATGCCCTTTTTCCCTCCTGATTTCCCTCTTAAGTGTACTCTTACTTCCTTTATACTCTTCTAAGGAGTGATCTATCCTGTCTATACCTGACATATGCTTCCTTCTTTTTCTTAACCAAACCCTCAATTTCTTTAGTCATCCAGCATTCCCTATACCTACCAGCCCTCCCTTTCACCCTGACAGGAATATACTTTCTCTGTATTCTTGTTATCTCACTTCTGAAGGCTTCCCATTTTCCAGCCATCCCTTTACCTGCGAACATCTGCCTCCAATCAGCTTTCGAAAGTTCTTGCCTAATACCGTCAAAATTGGCCTTTCTCCAATTTAGAATTTCAACTTTTAGTTCTGGTCTATTCTTTTCCATCGCTGTTTTAAAACAAATAGAATTATAGTCGCTGGCCCCAAAGTGCTACCCCACTAACACCTCAGTCACCTGCCCTGCCTTATTTCCCAAGAGTAGGTCAAGTTTTGCACCTTCCCTAGTAGGTACATCCACATACTGAATCAGAACATTGTCTTGTACACACATAAGAAATTCCTCTCCATCTAAACCTTTAACACTATGGCAGTCCCAGTCGATGTTTGGAAAGTTAAAATCCCTGACCATAACTACCCTATTATTCCTACAAATAGCTGAGATCTCCTTACAAGTTTGTTTCTCAATTTCCCTCTGACGATAAGAACATGGCAGATGGGATATAATGTGAATAAGTGTTAAATTATCCACTTTTGTCAGAAAGTCAGAAGATTTCTTAAATGGGAAACTGAGAGTTTCCAAAAGGATGTGGGTGCCCTTGTTCATGAGTTGCTAAAAGTTATTACGGATGTGCATCAAGCAATTAGGAAGTCAAATGGTACTTTGACCTTCATCACAAGGGGATTTGCGTTCAGAAATAAGGATGTCTTGCTGCAATTGTGTAGCGCCTTGGTGACACTGCACCGGGATATACTGCCTTCAATTTTGTTCTCCTTATTTAAAGAATGATATGTATGCTATGGAGGGAGTGCAACAAAGGTTTACCCCTGAGATGGCAGAATTGGTTTATGAGGAAAGGTTGAAGAAACTAGCTCTGTATTCACAGAATACAGAATTTCACAGAATGATCTCCTAGAAACTTACAAAATTTTTGCGAGTGTGATAGAGTGGATGTTGATGAGAGGTTTCCTCTGGCTGGTGAGTCTAGACCAGGGAAAATATTCTCAGGACAAGATATAGTCCATATAACACTGAGATGAGAAGAAATATCTCTGATCAGAGGTTAGGGAAACTTTGGAATTCTTTACCCCAGAGAGCTGTGGGGTCTCAGTCTTTGAGCAGGTTGAAAGCAGAATTTGATAGATTTTTGGAGACTAAGAAGATCAAGGGATACTGAGAGAAAATCGCATTAAGGTGGGTAATTTCATTGAATAGTGGACTAGGCTTGAGGGGTTGAATGGTTTATTCTCAAACCTGGCAGGCATTCCTCTCTCTGTCATCAACTGGAGATTATGAAAGGCCATCATGATGTAGAGAAATATTTCCCAGAGTATTTCTTATCTGAATTGACCTTTAGTTTCCTGTTTTTGCTCTGTCCCTGGAAATTGTATGCATTGGGGAAGTATTTGTAGAGTAAGCATACCTAGCCAGCTTGTCTTTTACTGTTGTTTATCAGTTCGTGAGAGTTGTAAAAATTGCATTTTTGTCAGCAAGTAACTGAGGACCTTGGCAGTTCATTAATGACAGTGATTATGGCAAGCTCTTTTGGTATGGCTTACTGATGCAATTTTGAGGAATGTTTTGTAAGTATGTGTATGTATGTGTTTGTGTGAGAGAGAGGAGAGAGTGTGTGTGCACATGAAGTGAATCAGTAATATATTGACTCTTGTTTCTGTCTATTGAAATCTTCCCTCTTTTCAGGTGATGGACCTCAGTGTAGAGACTACGTCATCAGTCTAGGAGTGATAAAGCCCCTGCTCTCATTTATTAATCCTTCTATCCCAATCAGCTTTTTAAGGAATGTCACATGGGTAATTGTAAATCTGTGCAGAAATAAAGACCCAGCACCACCAGGAGAAACAATTCAGGAGGTAGGTTTCCTTCACCAGCTCCTGCAGCTGTGCTGCCTATATTGAGAGAGGCAGGCATTACTTCACTATCAAGCCTTAATATTGTGTTTTTGATTTCTATTTCTGTTGTCTCTCCAATTTTCCTTTTCTGCTTAATTGTTAGCACAGGAACTATTAGAGACCTGATTCCTGGAAAGTGGGAAAATGACTCCATCAGTACATCCCCTGCTTGTGTGAAATGGTTTACCAGCTTCAGTTAGCAAATCCACAAGGAACCCCTGAATGCAGCATCCCAGGAATGAAAAGCTTAACATATGAGGAGAATTTGAGAACTCTAGGTCTATACTCGATAAAGTTTAGAAGAATGAGGAGGGATCTAATTGAAACATACAGCATACTGAATGGCCTGGACAGAATGAATGTTGAGAAGATGTTTCCGTTGATAAGAGAGACTGGGACCCGAGGTCACAGCCTTAGAATAAAGGGACGACCTTTTAGAATGGAAATTAAGGAGAAAATTATTTAGCAAGAGAGTGGTGAATCTGTGGAATTCATTGCTACAGAAGGCTGTGGAGGCCAGGTCATTGAGTATACTTAAGGCTGAGACAGATAGGTTGTTGATTTTCAAGGGATCAAGAATTACGGGGAGAAAGCGAGAGAATGGAGTTGAGAAACTTATCAACCATGATTGAATGGTGGACCAGACTCAATGGGCTGAATGGCCTAATTTCTGCTCCTATGTCTTTATGGTCTTATGTAGCAGCTGTACCTGACACTGTGTGGCTGATGACTTCTTTGTGTTTTATCCCATAGTAAATGTGCACTTAAAGCCTTGAACTGCAAGGCAAAACCATTGGCTACTCAACTGTCCCTGTTTAATATTGGACAGCTAAAACACTGAGATGATAAAATTTCATGTGACACATTCTCTGTATCTGCAATGTAGTGAACCAAAACACTGGTCTGTGAGTATATGCAAAAGTCTGTGGAGGCAATGTCACTGAATATATTCAAGAAAGAGTTTAATATATGATTACGTTTTTAGGGTGTCAAGAAAGTGGATATATAGCATTGAGCTAGAGGATAAGCTGTGATCATCTTGAATGGTTAAATAGACTCGAAGGGTCAAAGGCCTTTCGTTTTTCTGTGTAGCATCCAGTACATATAGGTGTGTCACATTGTCAGTCTGACTGACAGTTTTAAAATTTGTTGACAAAAATAACTTGTACTTTGCGTCTATTTCCAGTCAACAAAACAGGTGACAGTCATTCTGTGATTCATTGCTGAGACAATGACCATAATAGTGTAAGATGATGCAGTGTAAAATAGGTCATTTAGCCTATTGAGTCTACTCTGTCATTCACTAAGATCATGGCTGATCTGATAATACTTTCCTGACGTTTCTCTATAACCTTTGATTCCCTCACTGATTAAAAATCTGTGTAACTTAGTCTTGAATGTCCTTAACAGCTGAAGCTTGACAGCTCTCTGTGGTAAAGATTTACACAGGTGCATTACTCTCTGAGAGAAGAAATTCCTTCTCACCTCCTGAATTTGTGACCCCATCTTCTGAGAATATGCCCTCTGGTCCTACATTTGCCCACGTCTCCTGTGTCAGGTCCTTTAAGAATCTTAGATGTTTCAATAATGGCGCCTTTCATCATTCTAAACTCCAGTGAGGACTGGCCCAGTCTGTTCAATTGCTCCTCAAAAAACAATCCCTCCATACCAAATATTAATCTAATCAACCTTCAGTGGACTATCTTCAATGCCCAGTACATCTTACCTGACATAAGAAACTAAAACTACCCACAGTATTACAGCTGTTATACTCCATTCCTCTTCAAAATAAAAGCCAACCTTCTATTTGCCTTCCCTCTTACCTGCTGAACTTAGATTATGGCTTTTTGTGATTCATGGATAAGGACTTCCAAATCCCTCTATTCTGTAGTTTTCTGCAGTCTTTCTCCATTTAAGTAACATTCAGCTTCTTTATTCTTGCTGTCAACACAAAACATAGAACAATACAGCGTAGACAGGCCCTTCGGCCCTCGATGGTGCGCTGACTTGTGAACTAATTTAAGCTCATCCCCCTACACTAACCCATCATCATCCATATGCATATCCAAGAATTGTTTAAATCTCCCTAATGTGGCTGAGTTAACTACATTGGCAGGTAGGGCATTCCACGTCCTTACCACTGTCTGAGTAAAGAACCTGCCTCTGACATCTGTCTTAAATCTATCACCCCTGAATTTGTAGTTATGCCCCCTCGTACAAGCATATTCCTTCTCACCTCCTGAATTTGTGACCCCATCTTCTGAGAATATGCCCTCTGGTCCTACATTTGCCCACGTCTCCTGTGTCAGGTCCTTTAAGAATCTTAGATGTTTCAATAATGGCGCCGTTCATCATTCTAAACTCCAGTGAGGACTGGCCCAGTCTGTTCAATTGCTCCTCAAAAAACAATCCCTCCATACCAAATATTAATCTAATCAACCTTCAGTGGACTATCTTCAATGCCCAGTACATCTTACCTGACATAAGAAACTAAAACTACCCACAGTATTACAGCTGTTATACTCCATTCCTCTTCAAAATAAAAGCCAACCTTCTATTTGCCTTCCCTCTTACCTGCTGAACTTAGATTATGGCTTTTTGTGATTCATGGATAAGGACTTCCAAATCCCTCTATTCTGTAGTTTTCTGCAGTCTTTCTCCATTTAAGTAACATTCAGCTTCTTTATTCTTGCTGTCAACACAAAACATAGAACAATACAGCGTAGACAGGCCCTTCGGCCCTCGATGGTGCGCTGACTTGTGAACTAATTTAAGCTCATCCCCCTACACTAACCCATCATCATCCATATGCATATCCAAGAATTGTTTAAATCTCCCTAATGTGGCTGAGTTAACTACATTGGCAGGTAGGGCATTCCACGTCCTTACCACTGTCTGAGTAAAGAACCTGCCTCTGACATCTGTCTTAAATCTATCACCCCTGAATTTGTAGTTATGCCCCCTCGTACAAGCATATTCCTTCTCACCTCCTGAATTTGTGACCCCATCTTCTGAGAATATGCCCTCTGGTCCTACATTTGCCCACGTCTCCTGTGTCAGGTCCTTTAAGAATCTTAGATGTTTCAATAATGGCGCCTTTCATCATTCTAAACTCCAGTGAGGACTGGCCCAGTCTGTTCAATTGCTCCTCAAAAAACAATCCCTCCATACCAAATATTAATCTAATCAACCTTCAGTGGACTATCTTCAATGCCCAGTACATCTTACCTGACATAAGAAACTAAAACTACCCACAGTATTACAGCTGTTATACTCCATTCCTCTTCAAAATAAAAGCCAACCTTCTATTTGTCTTCCCTCTTACCTGCTAAACTTAGATTATGGCTTTTTGTGATTCATGGATAAGGACTTCCAAATCCCTCTATTCTGTAGTTTTCTGCAGTCTTTCTCCATTTAAGTAACATTCAGCTTCTTTATTCTTGCTGTCAACACAAAACATAGAACAATACAGCGTAGACAGGCCCTTCGGCCCTCGATGGTGCGCTGACTTGTGAACTAATTTAAGCTCATCCCCCTACACTAACCCATCATCATCCATATGCATATCCAAGAATTGTTTAAATCTCCCTAATGTGGCTGAGTTAACTACATTGGCAGGTAGGGCATTCCACGTCCTTACCACTGTCTGAGTAAAGAACCTGCCTCTGACATCTGTCTTAAATCTATCACCCCTGAATTTGTAGTTATGCCCCCTCGTACAAGCATATTCCTTCTCACCTCCTGAATTTGTGACCCCATCTTCTGAGAATATGCCCTCTGGTCCTACATTTGCCCACGTCTCCTGTGTCAGGTCCTTTAAGAATCTTAGATGTTTCAATAATGGCGCCGTTCATCATTCTAAACTCCAGTGAGGACTGGCCCAGTCTGTTCAATTGCTCCTCAAAAAACAATCCCTCCATACCAAATATTAATCTAATCAACCTTCAGTGGACTATCTTCAATGCCCAGTACATCTTACCTGACATAAGAAACTAAAACTACCCACAGTATTACAGCTGTTATACTCCATTCCTCTTCAAAATAAAAGCCAACCTTCTATTTGCCTTCCCTCTTACCTGCTGAACTTAGATTATGGCTTTTTGTGATTCATGGATAAGGACTTCCAAATCCCTCTATTCTGTAGTTTTCTGCAGTCTTTCTCCATTTAAGTAACATTCAGCTTCTTTATTCTTGCTGTCAACACAAAACATAGAACAATACAGCGTAGACAGGCCCTTCGGCCCTCGATGGTGCGCTGACTTGTGAACTAATTTAAGCTCATCCCCCTACACTAACCCATCATCATCCATATGCATATCCAAGAATTGTTTAAATCTCCCTAATGTGGCTGAGTTAACTACATTGGCAGGTAGGGCATTCCACGTCCTTACCACTGTCTGAGTAAAGAACCTGCCTCTGACATCTGTCTTAAATCTATCACCCCTGAATTTGTAGTTATGCCCCCTCGTACAAGCATATTCCTTCTCACCTCCTGAATTTGTGACCCCATCTTCTGAGAATATGCCCTCTGGTCCTACATTTGCCCACGTCTCCTGTGTCAGGTCCTTTAAGAATCTTAGATGTTTTAATAATGGCGCCTTTCATCATTCTAAACTCCAGTGAGGACTGGCCCAGTCTGTTCAATTGCTCCTCAAAAAACAATCCCTCCATACCAAATATTAATCTAATCAACCTTCAGTGGACTATCTTCAATGCCCAGTACATCTTACCTGACATAAGAAACTAAAACTACCCACAGTATTACAGCTGTTATACTCCATTCCTCTTCAAAATAAAAGCCAACCTTCTATTTGCCTTCCCTCTTACCTGCTGAACTTAGATTATGGCTTTTTGTGATTCATGGATAAGGACTTCCAAATCCCTCTATTCTGTAGTTTTCTGCAGTCTTTCTCCATTTAAGTAACATTCAGCTTCTTTATTCTTGCTGTCAACACAAAACATAGAACAATACAGCGTAGACAGGCCCTTCGGCCCTCGATGGTGCGCTGACTTGTGAACTAATTTAAGCTCATCCCCCTACACTAACCCATCATCATCCATATGCATATCCAAGAATTGTTTAAATCTCCCTAATGTGGCTGAGTTAACTACATTGGCAGGTAGGGCATTCCACGTCCTTACCACTGTCTGAGTAAAGAACCTGCCTCTGACATCTGTCTTAAATCTATCACCCCTGAATTTGTAGTTATGCCCCCTCGTACAAGCATATTCCTTCTCACCTCCTGAATTTGTGACCCCATCTTCTGAGAATATGCCCTCTGGTCCTACATTTGCCCACGTCTCCTGTGTCAGGTCCTTTAAGAATCTTAGATGTTTCAATAATGGCGCCTTTCATCATTCTAAACTCCAGTGAGGACTGGCCCAGTCTGTTCAATTGCTCCTCAAAAAACAATCCCTCCATACCAAATATTAATCTAATCAACCTTCAGTGGACTATCTTCAATGCCCAGTACATCTTACCTGACATAAGAAACTAAAACTACCCACAGTATTACAGCTGTTATACTCCATTCCTCTTCAAAATAAAAGCCAACCTTCTATTTGCCTTCCCTCTTACCTGCTGAACTTAGATTATGGCTTTTTGTGATTCATGGATAAGGACTTCCAAATCCCTTTATTCTGTAGTTTTCTGCAGTCTTTCTCCATTTAAGTAACATTCAGCTTCTCTATTCTTGCTGTCAACACAAAACATAGAACAATACAGCGTAGACAGGCCCTTCGGCCCTCGATGGTGCGCTGACTTGTGAACTAATTTAAGCTCATCCCCCTACACTAACCCATCATCATCCATATGCATATCCAAGAATTGTTTAAATCTCCCTAATGTGGCTGAGTTAACTACATTGGCAGGTAGGGCATTCCACGTCTTTACCACTGTCTGAGTAAAGAACCTGCCTCTGACATCTGTCTTAAATCTATCACCCCTGAATTTGTAGTTATGCCCCCTCGTACAAGCTGACGTCATTATCCTAAGAACAAGACTTTCACTGTCTACGCTATCTAATCCTCTGATCATCTTGTATGTCTCTATCAAATCCCCTCTTAGCCTTCTTCTTTCCAATGAGAACAGACCCAAGTCCCTCAGCCTTTCCTCATAAGAGCTTTTCTCCAGACCAGGAAACATCCTGATAACTCTCCTCTGCACCTTTTCCAATGCTTCCAAGTCCTTCCTGTAATGTGGCGACCAGAACTATACACAATTTTCCAAGTGCGGCTGCATCAGAGTTTTGTACAGCTGCAGCATGACCTTGTGGCTCCGAAACCTAATCCCTCTACCAATAAAAGCTAACACATCATATGACTTCTTAACAAGCCTATCAACCTGGGTGGTGACTTGCAGGGATCTATGCACATGGACACCGAGATCTCTGCTTATCTACACTACCAAGAATCTTACCATTAGCCCAGTACTCTTTATTGCTGTTTCTCCCTCCAAAGTGAATCACCTCGCACCTTTCCACATTAAACTCCATTTTCCATTTCTGAGCCGAGCTCTGCAGCTTGTCTATGTCCCTCTGTAACCTGCACTGTCCACAACTCCAATGACCTTAGTGTCATCTGCAAATTCACCATTGGTAACTGAACTCCAGGATGAACATTTTCCATCAATCACCACCCTCTGTCTTCTTTCAGTTAGCCAATTTTTGTATTAAACCTCTAAATCATCCTCAATCCCATGCCTCCATATTTTGTGCCATAGCCTATCATAGGAAACCTTATCAAATGTCTTACTGAAATCCATATACACTATATCAACCACTTTACCCTCATCCATTTGTTTGGTCACCTCAAAGAACTCAATAAGGTTAGTGAGGCACAGCCTACCCTTCACAAAACCACGTTGACTATCCCTAATCACCTTATTCCTTTCTGGATGATTGTAAATAGACAATAGGTGCAGGAGTAGGCCATTCTGCCCTTCGAGCCTACACCACCATTCAATATGATCATAGCTGATCATCCTTAATCAGTATCCTGTTCCTGCCTTATCTCCATAACCCTTGATTCCACTATCCTTGAGAGCTCTATCCAACTCTTTCTTAAATGAATCCAGAGACTGAGCCTCCACTGCCCTCTGGGGCAGAGCATTCCACACAGCCACCACTCTCTGGGTGAAGACGTTTCTCCTCATCTCTGTCCTAAATGGTCTACCCCATATTTTTAAGCTGTGTCCTCTGGTTTGGCACTCACCCATCAGCGGAAACATGTTTCCTGCCTCCAGAGTGTCCAATCCTTTAATAATCTTATGTCTCAATCAGATCCCCTCTCAGTCTTCTAAACGCAAGGGTATACAAGCCCAGTCGCTCCAGTCTTTCACTGTAAGGTAGTCCCTCCATTCCAGGAATTGACTTCATGAACCTACGCTGCAGTAGTCCCTCAATAGTCAGAATGTCTTTCCTCAAATTTGGAGACCAGAACTGCACACAGTACTCCAGGTGTGGTCTCACCAGGGCCCTGTACAGCGGCAGAAGAACCTCTTTGCTTCTATACTCAATCCCTCTTGTAATGAAGGCCAGCATGCTATTAGCCTTCTTCACTACTTGCTGTACCTGCATGCTTACCTTCATTGACTTCTAACCTTTTCCAACACTCTTCCTACAACCGAAGTAAGGCTCACTGGTCTATAATTACCATGATTGTTCCTACTCCCTTTCTTGAACAAGGGGACAACATTTGCTATCCTTCAGTCGTTTGGCACTATTCCTGTAGACCATGACAACATCAAGATCAAAGCCTCTGCAATATCTTCCCTGGCTTCCCTGAGAATCCTAGGATAAATCCCATCCGGCCCAGGGGATTTATCTAATTTCACACTTTCCAGAATTGCTAACAGCTCCTCTTTGGGAACCTCAATCCCATTTAGTCAAGTAGCCTGTTTCTCAGTATTCTCCATAACACTGTCTTTTTCCAGTGTGAATACCGATGAAAAATATTCATTTAGCGCTTCTGCCAACTCCTCGGACTACACGCACAACTTCCCACTACTGTTCTTGACTGGCCCTAATCTTATTCTATTCATTCTTTTATTCCTAATATACTTATAAAAATCTTTAGGGTTATCCTTGATCCTATTTGCCAACAACTTCTCATATCCCCTCATGGCTTTTCTTAGCTCTCTCTTGAGGTCTTTTCTGGCTAGCCTGCCACTGTCAAGCGCCCTAACTGAGCCTTCACGTCTCATCCTAACATAAGCCTTATTCTTCCTCTTGACAAGAGATTCAACTTCTTTAGTAAACCACAGATCCCACGCTCGACCATTTCCTCCCTGCCTGACAGGTACATACTTATCAAGGACACGCAGTAGCTGTTCCTTGAATAAAATCCACGTTTCAGTTGTGCCCATCCTCTGCAGTTTCCTACCCCATCCTATGCATTCTAAATCTTGCCTAATCGCATCATAATTGCCTTTCCCCCAGTTATAACTCTTGCCCTGCGCTATATATCTTTCCCTTTCCATTGCTAAAGTAAGCATAACCGAATTGTGGTCACTATCAACAAAGTGCCAACCTATCTCCAAATCTAACACCTGGCCGGATTCATTACCCAATACCAAATCCATTGTGGCCTCACCCTTTTTGGCTGGTCAATATGCTGTGTCAGGAAACCCTGCTGCACACATTGGACAAAAACTGACCCATCTAAAGTACTTGAACTATAGTATTTCCAGTCAGTGTTTGGAAAGTTAAAGTCCCCCATAACAACTAAACTCTTACTCTCACTCCTATCCAGAATCATTATTGCTATCCTTTCCTCTACATCTCTGGAGCTATTCAGAAGCCTATAAGAAAACTCCCAACAGGGTGGCCTCTCTTTTCCTGTTTCTAACCTCAGCCCATACTACCTCAGTAGACGAGTGTCTGCCACCATAATGCTGTCCTTGACTAACAGTGCCACACCTCCCTCTCTTTTACCATCTTCTGTGTTCTTACTGAAACATCTAAATCCCAGAATCTGCAGTAACCATTCCTGTCCCAGCTGTATCCATGTCTCTGAAAGGACCACAACATCGAAGTTCCAGGTACCAACCATGCCACAAGTTCACTCACCTTATTCTGGATGCTCCTGGTGTTGAAGTAGACAAACTTCAAGCCTCCTTCCTGCTTGCCAGTGCAGTCTTGCTACCATGAAACCATATTTCTGACCTCACTACTCTCAACCTCCTGGACACTGGAACCACAATTTAGGTTACCATTCCCACTGCTCCCCCCCCCCCACCCGCCCGCTGAATAAGTTTAAACCCTCCCGAAGAGCATTAGCAAATTTCATCTCGAGTACAATCACTTTGCTCTCATCCAAATCATTAATATATGAATGTAAAACATTATGGCCCTATCACTGATCCCTGTGGCACTCCACTAGGTACAGGTTGCCATCCTGAAAATGCCTGCCTTATCCCAACTCTGTCTTTTATTAGCTAGTTAAACCTTTATCCATGCTACTGAGAACATAGAATGACAAGCAGAAATAGAAAATTTAGACCTCAAGCCATTTAATACAATCATTAGTCATCTCATCTCGATGTCAACTCAACTTTCTTGCTCACTCTCCATGATCCTTCAACCTATTACCAATAAAAAACCTGTCCATGACTTAGCATCAACCACATTTTAGTCGTGAATTCCACAGATTCATCACTCTCTGATTTAAATCTACTACCCCTTATCCAGAAACTATGCCTCTCATTCTAGATTGCCCGACATGAGGAATACCGTGTAATCCTTTCTATATCTACTTTGTCAATTCTCTTTAGCCTCTCACACCTCCATTGAATCTCCTCTCACTCTTTTAAACACCAGAAAGTATAGTCCTTGACTACTCAGTCTGTCTTCATAAGACAAATCCACCATCTCTGGAATCAATATAGTGAACCTCCTCTGTACTCCCTCCAATGCAACTACATCTCTCCTCAAGTAAAGGGATCAAGATTGTATGCAGTACTTCAAGTGTGGTCTCAATAATGACTTGTAAAATTTCAGTAACAATTCCTTACTTTTATACTCTATTAATTTAGCAAAATTCCATTGTCTTTTTATTAACTGATGTACCTGCACACTGATTCATGCGTGAGGACACATACATCTTTTGCACTGAAGCACTCTGAAGTTTCTCTCCATTTGTATAATAACTTGCCTTTCTCATCCTGTGACGAAAATAGATAACCGTACACTTATCCACATTAAACTTCATCTGCCAAATTTTGGCTCATTTTCCTAACATATTCATATCCATTTGTAAATTTCTTAGTTCATCATTGCAGTTTACTTTCCCATCTTTTTTATGTCAACTGAAAATTTGGCTATCAAACATTTTCATTAATATAATTCAACATGGCACATGGTCTCCAACATCATGGGCTGTTATCTTAAGTCATATAATTTGTGGTACCTTTTCAAATCTGAATATCCAACTATCTTACATCCACTGCTTTCCCTTTATCTGTTCTAATTATTATGTCCTTGAAGAATTCCAGTAAATTTGTTAGGCATGATTGCCCCTTCATGAAGCTATGCTGACTCTGATCATATTATGTGTTTCTAAATGCTGTGCTATTACATCCTTTGTAATGGACTGACATTTTCCCAGTAGCAGACTTTACATTATGTTGAGGAAGTGCCAGTGGACTGGGGTGGACAAAGTTAAAAATCACACAACACCAGATTATAGTCCAATAGATTTATTTGAAAGCACTAGCTTTTGGTGCGCTGCTTCTTTGCCAGGTACCTGCGCTCCGAAAGCTAGTACTTCCAAATAAACTGGTTGGATTATAACCTGGTGTTGTGTGATTTTTAACTTTGTTCTATAGTTAGCTGCGTTTTTTGTCTCCTTCCCTCTTTAAACAAGGTGTTATAGAGTCATAGAGTTCTACAGCATAGAAACAAACCCTTTGGTCCAACCAGTCCACACCGACCATGTTTCCAAACTAAGCTAGTCCCACCTGCCTGTGCTTGGCCCATATTCCTCTTAATGTTGCCTATTCAGGAACCTGTCCAAATGTCTTTTAAATGTTGTAACTGTACCTGCATCCACAATTTTCGCTGGCAATTCATTCCTCACACGAACCACACTGTGTAAAAATTTTCCCTTCATATTCTTCTTAAATTTTTCTCCTCTCAGCTTAAAATATACCCTGTAGTTTTGAACTCCTCTATCCGAGGGAAAAGATCCTTGTTATTTACCTGATCTATGCCCCTCACGATTTTATAAATTGCAATAAGGTCACCCATCAACCTCCTACACTCCAGTGAAAAATGTCCTGCCTTTCCAATTCTCCATTCCTGGCAACATCCTGATAAATATTTTCTGAACTTTCTCCAGTTTAATACTATACTTCCCATAACTGGGTGATCAGAACTGCACATGATATTCCAGAAGAGGCCTCACTAAGGTCCAATAACCTCAACATCCCAACTCCTATACTCAAAGGTCTGAGCAATGAAGGCAAGTGTGCTAAACACCTTAACCACCCTGCCTACCTGTGACACAAAGTTCAAAGAATTATGTACCTGAACCCCTGGATAGTGGGCGGCACGGTGGCACAGTGGTTAGCACTACTGCCTCACAGTGCTAGAGACCCAGGTTCAATTCCCGCCTCAGGCGACTGACTGTGTGGATTTGCACGTTCTCCCCGTGTCTGCGTGGGTTTCCTCCGGGTGCTCCGGTTTCCTCCCACAATCCAAAGATGTGCAGGTTAGGTGAATTGGCCATGCTAAATTGCCCGTAGTGTTAGGTAAGGGGTAAATGTAGGGGAATGGGTGGGTTGCGCTTCGGCGGGGCGGTGTGGACTTGTTGGGCCGAAGGGCCTGTTTCCACACTGTAAGTAATCTAATCTAATCTCTCTGTTGTATAACACTATACAGGACTCTACCATTAATTATTCAAGTTCTGTCCATGTTTGCATTACCAAAATGCAACATATTGCATTTATCCAAATACAACTTTTCAGCCCCTTTTCAGTTTGCTGCCAGATTGTCCACTATCTCTATAGCTACTCCCTTTAATATCCTAGGACCTTAACAAATCAGAGTCAATCTGCCTGGTTTAAATTTAAACAAAGATTACCAGTTAAATCTTAGTCATCATTTAACTATACATTTTCCATGCATCTCAACCAATTTTTAAAAATTCATCTGTGGGATGTGGGCATCGCTGGCTCGCCAGCATTTCTTGCTTTTTCCTAGTTGCCCTTGAGAAGGTGGGGGTGAGTTTCCTTCTTGAACTGCTACAGTTCACTTGCTGTGGGTTGACCCACAATGCCATTAGGGAGGGAATTCCAGGATTTTGACCCAGTGACACTGTAGGAATGGTGATATATTTCCAAGTCAGAATGGTGAGTGGCTTGGAGGGGAGTTTGAAGGTGTTGGTCTTCCTATGTATCTGCTGCCCTTATCCTTCTAGATGGAAGTGGTCGTGAGTTTGAAAGGTGCACTTTGAGGATCATTGGTGAATTTCTGCAATACATCTTGTAGATTGTACACTGTGCTGCAACAGAGCGTCAATGTTGGAGGGAGTGGATGTTTGTGCTAATCAGGCGGTGGCTGCTTTGTCCTGGATTATGTCAAGCTTCTTGAGTGTTGTTGGGGCTGCACTCATCCAGGCAATTGGGGAGTATTCAATCTCACTCCTGATTTGTGCCTTGTAGATGGTGGACAGGCTTTGGGGAGTTAGGTGATGAGTTACTCGCTGTAGTATTTGTAGCCTCTGACCTGTAGCCACTGTGTTTGTGGTGACTCCAGTTGAGTTTTGGGTCAATGATAACTCTCAGGATGTTGATAGTAGGGAATTCAGTGATGGTAATGCCATTGGGCTGCTTCAGTAACTGAGGAGTCACAAATGGTGCTGAACATTGTGCAGTCATTGGGGAGTACTACTCTGCTGTTGATGGCCCACAGTGCCACATGGATGCCCAGTCTTGTGTTGTTAGATCTATTCAAAGTCTGTCCCATTTAGCATGGCATTAGTGCCATACACAATGGAAGTTATTCTCATTAACCCCCAGATAATAATGAGGATGACTTTTGCAGATTCAACAGGGCTGTTTGTGCCGTTGCCTTTTCTGGTGCCTGTTTGCTGTCAGGTGATCCATCTGGTTTCATTTTGAGACATCGTAGCGATTGGTACAATTGAATGGCTTGCTAGGCCATTTCAGAGAGTAATTGAAAGTCAACCTCACTGCTGTGGATCCAGAGTCACATGTAGGCCAGACCAGGTGAGAATGGCAGATTTCCTTCCTTGAAGGAAGTTGAGAACCAAATGGGTTTTTCTGACAATCCACAATGATTTCATGGTCATCGATAGATTCTCAATTCCAGAGTTTTTCCTATTGAGTTCAAGTTCCACCATCTGCCATGGAAGGATTTGAACCTGGGACCCGAGAACGTTAGCTGAGTTTCTGGATTAATAATCCAAGTGCACCACTCTGATCTAAACTCTAATAATATCATGAGGCCATTGCTTCTCCATGCCACAAGAGTTCAGTTGCTAAACAATCAACACTTGCTTCATACAGATAAAAAGGTTGTTTACATTCGTGTTTCTTGCAAATTGTCCTGAAAAACTTCAACAAAATATGCCTTTTTTCAGCAATACTCAAGTCTTCCATTATCAAATGAAAATTTAGTCTGATATATTGGTCCCAAGTTTGGGATCAGGGTCTTGGAAATAATGATTTGGTAACAAAATGATGAAAGTGATGATGCATCATAGAATGTCTCAAAACATTTCCTTTTACCACCTTGCTACCAGCAATGGAAGTGAAATAATTGTGTTGTATAGAGAGTGTTTCTCTTTCTGACGTAAGGAACTGGAATAATTGAGCACGCTATGAGATAATAGGTAGATAATATCAAAATGTGTGCACAGCCTTTACAGAACCTTTGTTGCAGTTAGGAATTTTTCTTCCAGGCTTAATTGTAAAACAATCTAGCAATGAAACTGCTGAATTTACTTTTGAGGTAGAGTTTTTTTTTTAGCAAGTAAACTGGCCATTGATTTCCTGGATGAATAATGTGTGACAAGGATTCTTTTTGTTTTGCAGTTGCTACCAGCTTTAAGTGTATTAATACAACACAGTGACACAAATGTAAGTATTTAGAAAGTTCATTCTCTGTAAGTGAAGACGTTAGAATGTGTACTTTCTTGCCTAAACAACTAATTGTTTTCTCAGATTCTAGTTGACACGGTCTGGGCTCTCTCCTATTTGACAGACGGAGGAAATGAACAAATTCAAATGGTGATAGATTCTGGTGTTGTACCCCATCTAATTCCACTTCTTAGCTGCCAAGAGGTCAAAGTTCAGGTAAGTAGTGAAAAAATGCCAAGGCCTCCTCTTGGCTAGAATCACGGATCATTGCAATTAGTACTTTATACAAACTAGTGCAGTAGTAGCTAGTGAGAGTAGTATTTTGTACAGACAGTACAGCGATTGCCATAATAAATAGGGACAGAAGTAGACCATTCGGCTCCTCACATCTGTGCCATTAAATTCAGTAATGTCTTGGCTAATCTGTTTGTGTCACTTCCCTTCCTGTCAATTCGTTCCCTTCATCATTTCTCTTTTTCTCATTTGTTTTCTTTCTCTCTCTTGCTCTTTCTGTCTCTCCCTCTGTCTCTCTCTCTCTCTCTCTCTCTCTGTCTCTGTCACAGACTGATTGAATTGCTAGACTGGGTCTGTGGCAGGTGGTGAGGGAACTAACGAGAGGGGAAAAACAGACTTGACCTCATCCTTACTAGTCTGCCAGCTGCAGATGCATCTGTCTATGTCAGTATCGATGAGAGTGACCACCACACAGCCCTTGTGGAGACGAAGTCCCGCCTTCACATTGAGAATACCCTCCATCATGTTGTGTGGCACTATCACCATGTTAAATGGGACAGACTTTGAACAGATTTAGCAACTCAAGACTGAGCATCCATGAGGTGCTGTGGGCCATCAACAGCAGCAGAATTGTACTCCAGCACAATCTGTAACCTCATGGCCTGGCATATCCCCCACTCAACCATTACCATCAAGCCAGGGGATCAACCCTGGTTCAATGGAGAGTGCAGGAGGGCATGCCAGGAGCCAGGCAGACCTGAAGATGAGGTGTCAACCTGGTGAAGCCACCAAACAGGACCACTTACATACCAAACATATAAGCAGCAATTGATAGGCAGAGCTAAGTGATCTCACGACCAATGGATCAGACCTAAGCTCTGCAGTCCTGCCATATCCAGTAATGAGTGGTGGTGGATGATGAAACAACTCATGGAGGAGGATGCTCCACAACTATCCCCATCCTCATTGATGGAAGAGTCCAGCACATCAGTGCAAAAGATAAGGCTGAAACTTTCGCAGCAATCTTCAGGCAGAAGTGCTGAGTGGATGATCCATCTCAGTGGTTGTCCTGCAGTGGTCCCCAACATTACAGATACCAGTCTTCAGCCAATTCGATTCAGTCCAAGTAATATCAAGAAATGGTTGGAGGCACTGGATGCTGCAAAGTTTACAGGCCCTGACAACATTCTGGCAATACTACTGACGACTTGTGCTCTAGAGCTTGCTGTTCCCCTAGCTAAGCTGTTCCAGCACAGTTACAACACTGGCATCTACTGGACAATGTGGAAAATTGTCCAAGTATGTCCTGTACATAAAAAGCAGATCAAATCCAACATGGCCAGTTACTGCCCCATCAGACTACTGTCGATCATCAGTAAAGTGATGGAACGTGTCATCAACAGTGCTACCAATCAGCACCTGCTCAGCAATAACCTGCTCAGTGACACCCAGTTTGAGTTCTGCCAGGGCCACTCAGCTCCTGACCTCAGCCTTGGTTCAAAAAGGGACAAAAGAGCTGAATTCCAGAGGTGAAATTGACATCAAGGCTACATTCAACTGGGTGTGGCATCACATAGCCCTAGCAAAATTGGAATCAACGAGTATCAAGGGGAAAACTCTTCACTGGTTAGAGTTATACCTGATGTACAGGAAGATGGTCATGGTTGTTGGAGGTCAGTCAACTCAGCTCCAGGATATCTCTGCAGGAGTTCCCCAGGGTAGTGTCCTAGGCCCAACCATCTTCAGCTGGTCAGGAGTGGGTATGTCAGTCGATGATTGCACAATTTTCAGCACCCTTCATGACTCCTCGCACACTGAAGCAGTCCGTATCCAAATGCAACAACATGTGAACAATACCCAGAGCTGACAAGTGGCAAGTAACATTGTGCCACACAAATGCAAGGCTGTGACCATCACCAACAAGAGACAATCTAACCATTGCCCATTGACATTCAATGGTGTTACCTTCATTGAAAGCCCCCACTATCAACATCCTGGGAGTTATCATTGACCAGAAACTCAACTGGACTCACCACATAAATGTAAGAGCAAATCAGAGACTAGGAATACTGCAGTAAGTAACTCACCTCCTGATTTTCAAAAGCCTGTCCACCATGTACAAGGTACAAGTCAGAAGTATGATGGAATACTCCCCACTTGCCTGGACGAGTGCAGCCCCAACAACATTCAAGAATCTTGACACCATCCAAGACAAAGCAGCCACCGCTTAATTGACACAACTTTGTCAAGCATCCACTCCCTCCAGCACTGATGCTCAGTAGCAGCAATGTGTACTATCTACAAGATGTACTACAGAAATTCATCGAGATGCTCAGACAGCAGCTTCCAAAACCATATCCACTTCCATCTAGAAGGACAAGGGCAGCAGATACACGGGAAGACCACCACCTTCAAACTCTCCTCAAGCCAATCACCATCCTGACTTGGAAATATATCACCGTTCCTTCAGTGTTGCTGGGTCAAACTCCTGGAATTCCTTCCCTAATGGCATTGTGGGTCAACCCACAGCAGATGGACTGCAATGATTCAGGAACGCAGCTCACCCCCACCTTCTCCACGCTACTAGAGACAGGCAATAAATGCTGGCCAGCTACCAATACCCACATCCCATATAATGAATAATAAAAAAAAGTTGCTGTCAACTGTACAATGATGTAAGATCTTTAGTTCAGGTTGAAGTCAAGCTGATCTGTGCCTTTGGTAAGTGGGCACCGTTCAGCTTCTCGTGATTTGTTACATAAACAGAACATAGAACATAGAAAAGTACAGCACAGAACAGGCCCTTTGGCCCATGATGTTGTGCCGAGGTTTAATCCTAATGTAAAATATAATAACTTAACCTACGCACCCCTCAACTCACTGCTATCCATGTGCATGTCCAGCAGTCGCTTAAACGTTCCCAATGACTCTGGTTCCACCACCACAGCTGGCAACACATTCCATGCATTCACAACTCCCTGCATAAAGAACCTACCTCTGCCATCTCCTTTATACCTTCCTCCTAATATATTCCAAACTATGACTCCTCGTACCAGTCAATCCTGCTCTGGGGGAAAGTCTCTGGCTATTGACTCTACCTATTCCATCATTAGCTTGTATACCTCAATCAGGTCTCCTCTCTTCCTCTTTCTCTCCAGAGAGAAAAGTCCTAGCTTATACAACCTTCCTTCATAAGGCAAGCCCTCCAGGGCAGGCAGCATCCTGGTAAAACTTCTTTACACCCTCTCCAAAGCCTCTGTATCTTTCCTATAGTAGGGTGACCAGAACTGGACACAATATTCCAAGTGTGGTCTCACCAGCCACTTGTAGAGCTGTAGCAAAACCTCGTGGCTCTTAAACTCGATCCTCCTGTTAATGAAAGCCAAAACACCATATGCTTTCTTAACAAACCTATCCACTTGGGTGGCAACTTTGAGGGATCTATGTACTTGCACACCCAGATCCCCCTGTTCCTCCACACTGCCAAGAATCCTGTCTTTAATCCTATATTCCGCATTCAAGTTTGACCTTCCAAAATGCATCACTTCGCATTTATCCAGGTTGAACACCATCTGCCATTTCTCAGCCCAGCTCTGCATCCTCTCTATGTCGCGCTGCAGCCTGCAGTAGCCCTCTATACTATCGACGACACCTCCAACCTTTGTGTTATCTGCAAATTTACTAACCCACCCCTCAACCTCTTCATCCAAGTTATTTATAAAAACTACAAAGAGCAGAGTCCCAAGAACAGAGCCCTGCGGGACCCCATTCAATGCTGACCTCCAGGCAGAATACTTTCCATCTACAACCACTCTCTGCCTTCTGTCAGCCAGCCAATTCTGAATCCAGATAGCCAAATCTCCCTGTATCCCATACCTCCTGATTTTATGAATGAGCCTACCAGGGGGAACCTTATCATATACCTTGCTGAAATCCATATACACCACATCCACTGCTCAACCTTTGTTGACCTGTCTTGACACCTCCTCAAAGAACTCAATAAGATTTGTGAGGCATACCTGCCCCTCACAAAGCTGTGCTGACTGACTTTAATCACACTATGCTTTGCCAAATAGTCATAAATCCTATCCCTTGGAATTCTTTCAAAACTTTGCTGACCACAGGCGTAAGACTGACTGCTCTGTAATTGCCAGGGATTTCCCTATTACCCTTCTTGAAACGAAGAACAACATTCGCCTCCTTCCAATCCTCCAGTATGACTCCTGTGGAGAGTGAGGAGGCAAGTATCCTCGCTAGCGGCTTAGCAACCTCCTTTCTCACTTCCCGGAGCAGCCTAGGACAAATCTGGTCTGTTTCTGGGAACTTATCAATCTTAATGTCTTCCAAAATTTCCAGCACATCAACTTCATCAATCTTGATCTGGTCAAGACTGTATCCCAGCTCGTCAATGTTCTCATTCACAATAAGGTCCCTTTCCTTGGTGAAAACCGAAGCAAAAAAACTCATTTAGAGCGTCCTCTATCTGCTCAGACTCCATGCACAAGTTCCCTCCGCTATCCCTAACCGGCCCTACCTTCTCCCTGATCATTCTCTTATTCCTCACGTATGAGTAATACTTACATTTGGAACTTTGTCAGATTCTCAAGGAATTTGACTGAGAGAAGGAGAGAAACTTGCACCTCCTGTTGTTTTATTCCTTACTCTTTTACATCACTGCCATCAGGAAACTAAGTACAGAAAGGGTTGCGAGGCATCAACAACAAAGAGGCCTCCATGGTCTTTTGTAAGCCAGGTTTTCTAGCAGTTAAGGGCTATACACCCTCTCTCTATATTGCCTTCTAAGTTACTTGCGGCACCTGCATGCTAACTTTTCATATTTCATACAAAGAAACACCCAGATTCCTCTGTACTGCACTTTTCTTGGAATATCTGTCTATTTTAATAATAGTCTATCTTTGACTCTTCCTATCAAAGTACAAGACCTCACACTTTCCTACATTAAACTCCATCTGCCAAGTTCTTGTCCGCTCACTCAAGCCCCTGCAGATTCCTATGCTGTCAATACAACATATCCTCCCACCTGTTCTCGTATCATCAGCAAATTGGATACTTTACATTCTTTCCCCTCATTCAAGTCATTAATATATACAGCAAATAATTGAGCCCCTAGGACTGATCATAGCAACATAGAAAATAGTAACAGGATACGCCATTTGGGCCTTCAAGCTAACTCCACCATTCATTGCAATCATGGATGATCATCTAGCTCAATAGTCTGTTCCTGCTTTTCCCTCATATTCTTTGATCCCTTGAACCCAAGTTGCTATATCCACCTTCTCCTTGAAATCATACAATGTTTTGCCCCTAACTGCTTTCCATGGTAGTGAATTCCATAGATTCATCGCTCTCCAGGTGAAAACAATTCTCCTTATCTCAGTCCTAAATGGTTTACCCCATAGCCTTAGTCTGTGACTCCTGGTTCTGGCCTCCCACACCATCAGCAACATTCTTCCTGCATCTATCCTTTCGAAAGCTGTTAGAAATTTATAGGTTTCTATGAGATCCCTCTTTATTCTTCTGAACTCCAACAAATATAATCCTAACCAATTCAATCTCTCCTCATTAGTCAGTACTACACACCCAGGTCTCAGTTTGGCAAACCATCACTACATTCCCTCTATAGCAAGAACATCCTTCCTCAGGTAAGGAGACCAGTAGTTTTGGTGTGGTCTCACCAAGGCCTTTTATAACTGCAGTGAAACATTCCTGCTCCTCTACTCGAATCCTCACTATGAAGGCCAATGTACCATTTGTCTTGATCACCTGTGGTCCTGCAAGCTCACCTTCGGTGACTGGTGTATGAGGACATCCTGGTCTTGTTGCACAATTCCCTTCTCTCAATTTGTAGCCACTCAGATAATAATCTTCCTTCCTGTGTTTGCTACACCTTGTACTGTATCTGCTAAGCATTTACCCAATTACTCAGCTTGTCCAAATCGCATTCAATTATAACATAAGAGCGAGGAGCAGGAGTAGACAATTCAGCCCCATGAGCTGGCTCCTCCACTTAATACAATTAAGGCTGAACTCATCTTGGCCTCAACTTCACTTTCCCCAACTAACCCTTCATCTAATTCTGGGTCCACTGTTTTTTGACATTATATACATGATTTGGATGTGAATATAGGAGGTATGGTTAGTAAATTTGCAGATGACACCAAAATAGATGGTACGGTGGACAACAAAAAAGGTTACCGCAGAGTACAAGAGGACTTTGATCGGATGGGTTGAGGAGTGGCAGATGGAGTTTGATTTAGATAAATGTGAGATGCTATGTTTGTACTTAATGGCAAGGTCCTGGGGAGTGTTGCCAATCAAAGAGACATAGTTCCTTGAAAGCAGAATCGCAGGCAGACAGGGTGGTGAAGAAGGTGTTTAGGACGCTTACCTTTATTGGTCAGTGCATTGAATATAAGAGTTGCGAGGTCATATTGCAGCTGCACAAGATATTGGTGAGGGTACTTTTGGAATACTGTGTTCAATTTTGGTTTCCTTCTTATAGGAAAGATGTTGTTAAACATAGAACAAAGAACTGTACAGCACAGAACAGGCCCTTCAGCCCACGATGTTGTGCCGAAGATTATTCCTAATCTAATCTAAAATAACCTAACCTATGCACCCCTCAATTCACTGCTGTCCATGTGCATGTGCAACAGTCGCTTAAATGTCCCTAATAACTCTGCTTCCACCACCATCGCTGCCAACGCATTCCATGCATTCGTAACTCTGCTTAAAGAACCTACCTCTGATGTCTCCTCTACCTTCCTCCTAATATGTTTAAACTATGACCCCTCAAGGCAGTCAGTCCTGCCACGGGGAAAAGTCTGGCTATTAACTCTATCCTTGTATACCTCAGTCACCTCTCTTCCTCCTCCTCTCCAGAGAGAAAAGTCCGAGCTTAGTCAGCCTCTCTTCATAAGGCAAGTCCTCCAGTCCAGGCAGCATCCTGGTAAAACTTCTTTGCACCCTCACCAAAGCATCCGTATCTTTCCTATAGTAGGGCGACCAGAACTGGACACAGTATTCCAAGTGTGGCCTCACCAGGGACTTGTAGAGCTGTAGCAAAACCTCGCGGCTCTTAAACTCGATCCCCCTGTTAATGAAAGCCAAAACACCATATGCTTTCTTAACAACCCTATCCACTTGGGTGGCAACTTTGAGGGATCTATGTACTTGCACACCCAGATCCCTCTGTTCCTCCACACTTCCAAGAATCCTGTCTTTGATCCTATATTCCGCATTCAAGTTTGACCTTCCAAAATGCATCACTTCACATTTATCCAAGTTGAACACCATTTGCCATTTCTCAGCCCAGCTCTGCATCCTGGCTATGTTGCGTTGCAGCCTGCAGTAGCCCTCTCTACTATCGACGACACCTCCAACCTTTGTGTCATCTGCAAATTTACTAACTCACCCCTCAATCTCCTCATCCAAGTCATTTATAAAAACTACAAAGAGCAGAGTCCCAAGAACAGAGCCTGCGGAACCCCTCTCACCACTGACCTCCAGGCAGAATACTTTCCATCTACAACCACTCTCTGCCTCTGTCAGCTAACCAATTCTGAATCCAGATAGCCAAATCTGCCTGAATCCCATACCTACCATGGGGAACCTTATCAAATATTTTGCTTAAGTCCATATACACTACATCCACTGCTCGACCTTCATTGACCTATCTTATACCTCCTTAAAGAACTCAGTAAGATTTGTGAGGCATGACCTTCCCCTCACAAGGCCATGCTGACTGCTTTTAATCACGCTATGCTTTTCCAAATAGTCATAAATCCTATCCCTCAGAATTCTTTCCAAAACCTTGCTAACCACGGACGTAAGACTGACTGGTCTGTAATTGCCAGGGATTTCCCTATTCCCCTTCTTGAAAAGAGGAACAACATTTGTCTCCCTCCAATCCTCCGGTACGACCCCCATGGAGAGTGAGGACGCAAAAATCTTCGCCAATGGCTTAGCAACCTCCTTCTTGCTTCCGGAGCAACCTAGGATAAACCTGGTCTGTCTCTGGGGACTTATAAAATTTCCAGTACATCAACTTCATTAATCTTGATCTGTTCAAGGCTGTTTCCCGGCTCCTCAAAGTTCTCATTCACAATAAGGTCCCTTTTCTTAGAGAAAACCAAAGTAAAAAGCTCATTTAGAGCTTCCCCTATCTGCTCAGACTCTACGCACAATTTCTCGACACCATTCCTGACCAGCCCTACCTTTTCCCTGAGCATTCCCTTATTCCTCACGTATGAGTAAAATGCCTTTGGGTTCTCCCTAATCCTTCCTGCCAAGCCTTTTCGTGCACCCTCCTGGCTCTCCTCAGTCCATTTCTGAGCTCCTTTCTAGTAAGCCTGTAATCCTCTAAAGCTGTGCTAGATCCTTGCTTCCTCCACCTTCCGAAAACTGCCTCCTTCCTTTTGATGAGAAGCTCCTCTGTTCTCATCATCCAAGGCTCCTTAATCTTATCCCTTCTTGCCTAACTCAGAGGAACAAATTTGTGCATCACCCGCAACAACAGCTTCTTAAACAGTCTGCACATGTCTGTTGTGCCCTTTCTGTGGAACAATTGCTCCAAGTCTGTACTTCCCAGCTCCTGTCTGATAGTGTCATTATTTCCTTTTCCCCAAATAAATATCTTCCCTTGGTAACTGCTCCTTTCCCACTCCAAGGCTGTGGTAAATGTGAGGCAATTGTGGTCACCAAAGTGTTCCCCCAACACGAGATCTGAAACCTGTTCTGGCTCATTGCCAAGCACCAAATGCAATATGGCCTCTCCCCTCGTCGCCTGTCACCATACTGAGTAAGGAAACCCTCCTGAACACACTTGACAGAAACGGCTCCATCCAAACCATCTGCACTAAGGAGGTTCCAGTCAATATTGGGAAAGTTGAAGTCACCCATAACAACAACTCTGTTGCATCTGCATTTTTCCCAAATCTGCCAGCCTATGAGTTCTTCAATCTCCCTCCTGCTATAGGGGTCTGTAGAAAACCCCCAATGAAGTGGCTGCTCCCCGCTGTTCCTAATTTCCACCCAGACTTTCTTGATAACCTTCCTTGAGAACCTTCATTTCTGTAGCTGTGATGCACTCTCTGATTAGCAATGCTACACCCCCTTCTCTTTTTCCACCCTCCCTGTTCAATATTCTAAATCCTGGAACATCTAGCAACCATTCCTGCCCCTGTGAAACCCACGTGTTCGATGTGGCAACACCATCATAATCCCAAGTACTGATCCATGCTCTGAATTCATCATTCTTATTTCTGCCACTCCTTGCGTTAAAGCAGACACACTTTAACCGATCCCTTTGTTTCATCACGTGAAAATTCTTCCTGATAGATTCACTACATCCTGTCACTGCCCCATCTACAACTATCCCCCTCTCAGATATGTAGCTCTGGTTCCCACCCCCCATAAACTTGAAAGGGTTCAGAAAAGATTTACAAGGATATTACCTGGTGGGCCTGAAGTAGGATCGCTGATTGTTTCTCACAAAGAGTCACGAACTCTGTAAATACATTGTTCCAAAGTGCGATGGACTTTGAGTGAATTTGTGGGGTTGGAGGCTTTGACCTATAGGGAGGGGCTGGGGCTGGGGCTATATTCCTTAGAGCGTTGGAGGCTGAGGGGTGACCTTATAGAGGTTTGTAAAATCAAGAGGGGCATGGATAGGGTGAATAGCGAAAGTATTTTCCCCAGAATGGGGGAATCCAAAACTAGAGGGAGTAGGTTTCAAGTGAGAGAGGAAAGATTTAGAACGTAGAACAGTACAGTACAGACAGGCCCTTTGGCCCTCGTTATTGTGCTGGCCTTTTACTGTATTCTAAGATCAGACTAACCTACATGTCCTTCATTGTACTATTTTCCATGTGCCTATCCAAAAGTCACTTAAATGCCCAAAATGTATCGGACTCTACTACCACTGCTGGCATTGCATTCCATGCACCCACCACTCTGAGTAAAGAACCTACTTTTGACATCACCCCTAAACTTCCCTCCAGTCACCTTAAAATTATGCCCCCTCATGATAGACATTTCCGCCATGGGGAAAAAATCTCTGGCTATCCACTCTATGCCTTTCAACATCTCAAGTCGTCTCTCATCCTTCTTAACTCCAATGAGAAAAACCCTAGCTCACTCAACGTTTCTTAATAAGAATTGCTGTCCAGACCAGGCAGCATCCTAGTAAATCTCTGTGCACCCTCTTGAAAGCTTCCACATTCTTCCTACAATGAGGCATCCAGAACTGAAAACAATATTCCAAGTGTGATCTAACCAGGGCTCTCCAGAGCTTCAGCATAACCTTGCGGCTCTTAAACTCAATCCTCCTGATAATAAAAGCTAACACACCATATGCCTTCTTATGAATCCTATCAACCTGGGTGGCAATTTTGAGGGGTCTTGGACATGAACCCCAGGATCCTTCTGTCTTCCACGCTGCCAAAAATCCTGCCTTTAACCCTGTATTCTGCATTCAAATTCGACCTTCCAAAGTGAACAACATCACACTTTTCCAGGTTGAGCTCCATCTGCCACTAATCAGCCCAGTTCTGCATCCTGTCAATGTCCTGTTGCAACCTACCACAGCCCTTAATACTACCCACAACTCCACCTAGCTTCGTGTCATCAGCCAACTTACTGACCCACCTTTTCACTTCCTCATCCAAGTCATTTATAAAAATCAGAGAGTGCAGAGGTCCCAGAACCGATCCCTGTGGAACACCACTGGTCACCAACTCCAGGCTGAAAACTTTCCATCAACCACCTTTGTCTTCTATGGGCCAGCTAATTCTGTATCCAGATAGACAGGTTTCCCTGTATCGCTTCCCCCCTTACTTTCTGAATTAAAAAGGGACCTAAAGGGCAACCTTTTCATGCAGAGAGTGGTGTGTATATGTAGTGGTGGAGCTGGTACAATTACAATATTCAAGCATGGGTATATGAATAAGGGAATAGAGGGATATGGGGCAAATCTGGCAAATGGGACTATATTAATTTAGGTTGTCTGCTTGTCATGGATGAGTTGGACCAAAGAGTCTCTTTCCATGCTGTATGACTTTAATTAAACATCTATCCATCTCCACAAATTTACTCAAAGTCCATCGCACTTTGGAACAATGTATTTACAGAGTTCGTGACCCTTTGTGAGAAACAATCAGCGATCCTACTTCAGGCCCACCAGGTAATGGCAAAACTAGAGGAAGTGTATTGATTAAATCAGAAAAAGAGAAAATGAGCAGATGAATAAAGCACCAATGCTGAGGGACAGGTTCAAGTGTACTGGTCCAAATAAAAGTTTTACATTCAAAGTTTGTGCGAAGATTTGTAGCTCGGGTGCTCGTTGTTGTGGTTCTGTTCGCCAAAAACGGATACCCGCGCAACTTCATCAGCAGATGCCTAAGAGAAAGACCACGGAACGAGGACATACCACAACCAAAAGGACTAGCCACACTACCATACATCAGGAGCATCTCGGAACTGACAACCAGACTGCTGCGACCACTAGGACTCATAACGGCACACAAACCAACAGCCACGCTCAGACAACAACTCACCAAAACGAAGGACCCGATACCCAGCATGAGCAAGACGAATGTAGTGTACAAAATACCATGCAAGGACTGCACTAAACACTATATAGGACAAACAGGAAGACAGCTAACAATCCGCATACATGAACATCAACTAGCCACGAAACGACACGACCAGCTATCCTTAGTAGCCACACACGCAGACAATAAGCAACATGAATTCGACTGGGACAACACTACTATCATAGGGCAAGCCAGACAGAGAACAGCCAGGGAATTCCTAGAGGCATGGCATTCATCCACAAACTCCATCAACAAACACATCGACCTGGACCCAATATACCAACCACTACAGCGGACAGCTGAAACTGACAACCGGAAGCGGCAGGGACAGACCATTATAAACACCAGAGGAAACATCAAAGAAGCGCTTCGCAGGAGGCTCCCAAGCACTGATGATGTCGCCTAGCCAGGGGACGAAACGTTTGCAACAAAAACTTCCAGCTCGGCGAACAGAACCACAACAAAAGTTTTACATACAATGCATGGAGTGTAAGGATTAAATAAAGTGAACTGCAGGCTCAAATTCAAATTTATTTTTTATTCATTCACGGGATGAGGGCGTCGCTGGCTAGGCCAGCATTTATTCCTCATCCCTAATTGCCCAAAGGGCAGTTAAGAGTCAACTACGTTGTTGTGGGTCTGGAGTCACGTGTAGGCCAGACCAGGTAAAGATGGCAGTTTTCTTCCCTAAAGACATTAGTGAACCAGATGGGTTTTTCCCGACAATGAGTGCACGGTCATCATTAAACTCTTAATTCCAGATATTTATTGAATTCAAATTCCACCATCTGCCATGGCGGGATTCAAACCCAGGTCCCCAGAACAATTCCTAGGTGTCTGGATTAACAACCCAGCAATAATACCACCAAGCTATTGCCTCCTCTTGAGGGAAATTATAATATAGTAGCCAGTATTGAGACATGGCTGCAAGATGGTTGGGACTGAAAACCAAATATACTAGGTTATAAGATTTACGGAATGCACAGGGAAAATGGCAAAGATAACATAGATTAGGAGAGGCAGACAAACGCAGAAAGGTAGTGAATTCTGGAGGGTGTCTGGGACAGTTTCCTACAGCAAGATGTTCTGGATACAACAAGGGACAAGCAATATTAGATTAAGCGATGATTAGTGAACCGATTTAATTAGTAACCTAATTGTGCATGAACATATATCAAATATTCATCATAACATGATTGAGTTCAATGCTGCGTTTGAAAGCAAAAAGCACAAATCAGCTACTCGTATTTTAAATTTAGGGAAGACTGACTTTGATGAGATGAGATGAGATACAGACTGTCCATTGTAAACTAGGAAATTCTGCTCGTGGGTAAAACAATTGAAGAACAATGAAGCATGTTTAAAGAAGAATTTAAACAGCACAAAACCAGTTTATACCCCTGATAGGGAACAGAAAAAAAAGGCATGGACCCTAAAGAAATAAGGCGCAGTATAAAATTTTTAAAAAAGAGCTTGCAAAATGCAAAAAATAATGATTGAACCTGCCAAATGGGAAAGATAGAAAGACAAGCAAAGGGCCACAAAGTAGCTTATAAGAGCTACTGAAAGGGATTATGAAAGGCAACTTGTAAGGGACATCAAAATCAATAAGAATAAATGTGGTCAGGGCCAATGTTGATTCACTAAAGACTGACGGATATTGTCAATGACTATGTGGAAATGGCAGACAAGTTGGATAATTACTTTGCCTCAGTATTTACTGTAGAATTTCCAGCCTGCTGAAAGATCCAAGAAAATTAGTAGTGGGTTAGGGACAGGAAATGAATAAATTAACATAAGCAAAGCATAGATATTGAGGAAATTAATTGAAGTAGAGATTGACTTATCCCCAGAACCTGACAGTTTCCATCTCCGGGTGTTCAAGGAAGGGGGGGGGGGGGCAGGGGAGGTTGGTGGTTGGGGGCGTATTGCATCTGCCCTAATGATAATCTTTGAGTTCCCTAGCTGCAGAAATTATCCCTCTGGAATAGAAAATAGGACCATTTACTCGCTTTTTAAGCAGGGCAAAATAGGAAGACTGGGGAATTACAGACCAGTTAGCCTAACGTTTGGAAATTGGTGAAATCTATTATCAAGGACAGGGTAACTGAACACCTCAAAAATTTTCAGTTAATCAGAGAGAACCAGCATAGTTTCATGACTGGTAGATTTGCCTGACAAATGTTATGAAACTTCTTTTTGAAGAGGTGACTAAGGTAATGGCCAGGGGAATATCTATGGATGTAAGAACATAAAAATAAGAGCAAAAGTAAACCATCTGGCCGGAGGAGCCTGTACTGCCATATTAGGTTTAGTGATGAGTAGTGAACCAATTTAATTCGTGACCTAATTGTGCATGAACGTGTATCAGGTAGTGATCATAACAAGATTTAGTTCAATGTAGATTGAATTAAAAAAGAATAGATTAGATTCCCTACAGTATGGAAACAGGCCCTTTAGCCCAAACCGACCCTCCGAAGAGTAACCCACCCAGACCCATTCCCCTACCCTATAATTACCCCTGACAAAACCACCTAATACTATGGGCAATTTAGCATGGCCAATTCACCTGGCCTGCACATCTTTGGATTATGGGAGGAAACCCATGCAGACATGGGGCGGATATGCAAACTCCACACAGAGAGTTGCCCGCACAGGGACTCGAACCCGGCTCCCTGGCACTGTGAGGCAGCAGTGCTAACCACAGAGCCACCATGCTGTCCCTCATGGCTGATCTTTTTGTAGACTCAGCTTCACTTGCCCAGTCGCTCACCATAACCTTTAATTCCTTTACTGTTCAAAAATCTATCTTTGCCCTAAAAACGTTCAACGAGGTTCACTGGGTAGGGACTTCCACAGATTCACAACCCTTTGGTTGAAGAAGGTTCTCCTCAACTCAGTCCTAAATCTAGTTTGACCCACCAATAGAAACAACCTCTCTGCTTCTATCTCATCTATTCTCTTCATAAATTAGTTTTTGGAACTGTAGAAGGGGATAGAAGGGGGTCCTCTTGTGTTTGTCATTTATATAAAAAATTTGGATGAGAATGTAGAAGGCATGGTTAGTAAGTTTGTGGACCACACCAAAATTGGTGACATAATAGACAGTGAAGAATTCTAAGATTACAAAGGGATCTTAATCAAATGGATCAATGGACTGAAAATGGCAGATGGAGTTCAATCTTGATAAATATGAGATATAGTATTTTGGTACATCAAACAATGGTAGGGCTTATACAATTAATGGTAGGGCCTTAGGTAGTGTTGTAGAACAGAGGGGAGAAAGTGAGGTCTGCAGACGCTGGAGATCAAAGCTGAAACTTTATTGCTGGAACAGCACAGCAGGTCAGGCAGCATCTAGGGAACAGAAGATTCGACGTTTCGGGCACATGCCCTTCTTCAGGAATGAGAAGGGCATGTGCCCTCATTCCTGAAGAAGGGCATGTGCCCGAAACGTCGAATCTTCTGTTCCCTAGATGCTGCCTGACCTGCTGTGCTGTTCCAGCAATAAAGTTTCAGCCTTGTAGAACAGAGGGACCTAGGCTAGCAGGTAGACACGTCTTTAAAGTTTGTGTCACATATACACAGGGTGGTTAAAAAGGAGTTTGGCAGGCTTGTCTTCATTGCTTAATCCTTTGCGTGTAGGAATTGGGAAGTCTTGTTGAGGTTGTACAGGACATTGGTGGGGCCTCTTCTTGGAAAACGTATCCAGTTCTGGTTGCCCTGTTCCAGAAAGGATATTATCCAAGCTGGAGAGAGTTCAGAAGAGATTTACCAGGATGTTGCCAGGTATGGAAGGTTTGAATTCTAAAAGAAGGCTGGATAGGCTGGGACATTTTTCACTGGAATGTAGGAGGCAACCTGATAAAAGTTTATAAAATAATGAGAGGTATAGATAGTGTTAATATTAGTTGTCTTTTCCCTAGGATGAGGGATTTCACGGCTACAGGGCACATTTTTAAGGTCAGAGGAGAAAGATTTAAAAAAGACATGTGGCAAATCTTTTACACAGAGAGTGTCTCGTGTGTGGAATGAACTTCCTGAGGAGGTGGTGGGTACAGGTACAGTGACAGCATTTAGAAGACATTTGGGTAGTTACATAAATAGGAGAAGTTTGGAGGGTTGTAGGCCAGGAGCAAGCAGGTGGGATTAGTTTAGTTTGGAATTATGTTCAGAATGGACTGGTTCGACTGAAATATCTGTTTACATGCTGTATGACTCTTTGACTGTATGTTTCTGTAAATACCCCCTAATTGTTCTAAGTTGTTTATATGGACTTCCAGAAGTAATTTGATAAAGTTCCACATAAGAGACCGTTATCTAAGGTAGAAACCAATGGAATTGTGGGCAAATTAATGACATGGAAATTGGTTGAGTGGCAGGCAACAAAAAGTTGTTATAGTGGGTAGGTACTCAAATTGGTGTCCCACATGGATGTGTGTTAGGGGCTCAAATATTTCACATTATTTATTAAAAACTTGAAGGCTCTTATGGTGCAGTAGTAGTGCCCCTACCTTTGAGCCAGGAGGCCCAGGTTCAAGTCCAGAGGTGTGTAATAGCATTCCTCAACAGATTGATCAGAAAATACCTTATTTGGCATGATTGCTCAGTGGTTTGCACTGCTGCCTCACAGGGCCAGGGATCTGGGTTCCACCTTACCCTCAGGCGACTGTCTGTGTGGAGTTTGCACATTCAGACCACATTTGGAGTATTGTGTCCAGTTTTGGGCCCCATATCTCAGAAATAATGTACTGGCCCTGGAGTATGTTCAGAGGAGGTTCATGAGAATGGTCCCAGGAATTAAAAGCTTAAAATATGAGGAGCGTTTGAGGACTTTGGGTCTCTACTCGGTGGAGCTCAGAAGGATCTGAATGAAGCTTACAGAATGCTGAAAGGCCTGGACAGAGTGAATGTTCGGAACATGTTTCCATTGGTAGGAGAGACTATAGCCCTGATGGCATAGCCTTAGAGTAAAGACAAGACTTTTTAGAACAGAGATAAGGAGAAACTTTTTCAGAGAGTGATGAATCGATGGAATTCACTGCCATAGAAGGCTGTGGAGGCTAGGTCATTGAGTGTATTTAAGACGGAGACAGATAAGTTGTTGATTGTCAAGGGGATGAAGTATTTTGGGGAGAAAACAGGAGATTGGGGCTGAGAAACTCAATGGTCTAATTTCTGCTCCTACTCTTATGGCCTTATTCTACCCACATCTATGTGGGTTTCCTCCGGGTAACCCCGTTTCCTCCCACAATCCAAATTTATGCAAATTAGGTGGATTGCCCATGCTAAATTACCCATATGCTCAGGCATGTGTAGGTTAGGTGCATTAGCCATGGGAAATACAGAGTTACAGGGGTAGAGAAGTGGGTCTGGGTGGGATGCTCTTCAGAGAGGGTAGGCATGGACTTGTTGGGCTGAATGGCCTGTTTCTACACTATAGGGGTTTAATGATATTGGTAAAGAAAGTTATATATTCATATCTGATGTCACAAAGTTAGGCGGCATTGTATATACTGTGTAGATGATAGTATAAAATTATGAAGATATGTTGATAGAGTAAGTGCATGGACAAAACTATGTCAGATGGAGTTCATTGCAAACAAGTGTGAGGTTATCCATCTTGGACCAACAAAGGATAAACCAGGGTACTTTCTAGTTGGTATGAAGTTGGATACAGTGGATGAGCAAAGAGACTTGGGGGCTCAGTTGCATAGATCTTTATAATGCCATGAACAAGCCCTGAAAATAATCAAGAAAACTAATGGAATACTGGCCTTTATATTTGGAGTATAAGGATACTGAAGTTATGCTGCAGTTATACAGAACCCTGGTTAGATCCCTCTTGGAATACTGAGAGAAGATCTAGGCACCACACCTTAGGAAGGATATATTGGCCTTGGAAGGAGTGCAATGTAGGTTTATAAGAATGATATGTGGACATAAGAGGTTAAGTTACAAGGAGAGTTTAAACAAATGAGGCCTATTTTGTCTAGATTTTAGAAGGTTAAAGGTGATGTGTTTGAAGTATTCAAGATATCAGTGAGAAAAGGCAGGTAGATAAAGATAAACTATTTCCATTGGTTGGAGATTCTAGAACTAGGGACATAGTCTAAAATTAGGGCTAGACTATTCAGGAGAGACGTTAATTGATGCTGGATCAGTTGTTAATTTTAAACCTGAGATAGCTAATTGTTTATTAAGCAAAGGTATGAAGGAATGTGGGCCAAAGGCAGGTATGTTGAGTTAGGCTACAGATCAACCATGGAACAGGGTTGAGGGCTGAATGTTACTATGTAATTCCTCCTCATCTCTGTTCTAAATCTGCTATCCTTTACCCCAAAACTGTGACCTCTTGTTCCGGATTGCCCCATGTGAGGAAAAATCCTTTCCACTTCAATCCTTTACATAAAAATGTGTTGCTGGAAAAACACAGCAGGTCAGGCAGCATCAAAGGAGCAGGAGAATCAACGTTTCGGGCATAAGCCCTTCAGGAATGAGGAGGGTGTGCCAAGCAGGCTAAGATAAAAGGTAGGGCGGAGGGACTTGGAGGAGGGGCGTGGGGAATGCGATAGGTGGAAGGAGGTTAAGGTGAGGGTGATAGTCCGGAGAGGGGGTGGGGGCGGAGAAGATTGCAGGTCAAGAAGGCGGTGCTAAGTCCGAGGGTTGGGACTGAGATAAGGTGGGGGGAGGGGAAATGAGGAAGCTGGAATCCGGAGTATGGGGGTAAGTACATGAAAGCTTTTGGTACTTACTATCTTACTAAATAAGGGGGTGCCCATTTAAAACAGGGATGAGGAAACCTTTTTTTTCTGAGGGTTGAGTCTTTGGAATTCATTTCCTCAAAAGACAGTGGATGCAAAATCTTTGAATATTTTTAATTCAAAAAGTGGATAGATTCTTAACAAAAACAAAGAACTGTGGATGCTGGAAATCTGAAACAAAAACAGAAAGTGCTGGAGAAACCCAGTAGGCCTAGCAGCATCTGTGCAGATAAAGCAGTGTGAACGTTTCAGGTCCAGTGAACCTTCTTCAGAACCTTAACTCTGCTATTTCTCCACAGTTGCTTCCAGACCAGCTAAGTTTCTGCAGCTATTTCTGTTTCTGTTGTAGATAAATACTTGAATATTATGGGTGTGAAAGATTATCGTGGATATTTAGGGACGTGGAATTGAGATTAAAATCAGATCAGCCATAATTTTTTATTTGATTTGATTTATTATTGTCACATGTACTGAAATACAGTGAGAAGCATTGCACTGCATGCTAACCAGACAAATCATACCTTATATAAGTACATTCGGGTAATGGAACAGAATGCAGAATATGGTGTTACAGCTACAGAGAGGGTTGTCACAGAGCTAGTCCTTTTTATTTCTAAAAGCTGTTCCTTGGCTCAAGGATACTCTGTCCTTGACTTTTTCAGAGGAGTAATAAACCAGGCCGGGCTCCGATCAGACTGGTTTGGTACAGAGATGAAAAGGATTCTGAGTGGTCTTTTGTTTAAATGTAAACAGATAAGACTTCAGGCCAAAGTGGTCATGTTTTAGAAGTGACCTGTAGAATGAAAGGGGAGTGACCAGCTCTCTAGCTGAGCATTTAGTTTAGTCCAGAACTGGTAGGGAGTTCAACAGTGAGCTGTGTGGAAACTCTCTCTTCTGCCCTTCTAACTTCAACCTGTAAGCATCTGACCCTTTTTTTTGGTACTGTGTTTTAAAGGGGGTTTGCTTATATTTGGAACAGCATACTTAAGTCTAGTTTGGATAGACTGAGTTCTGTAGGGATTCTTTATTCTGTTTTTCGTGTTTCATTGTGTAATATTGTGAATAAATGTTTTGTCTGTTTTAACCTGGTAGTCAACCTTGCTAACTTAATCCAGGTAATTTTCACTGTACACTTACTGAAACAAATTGCAAAGTTATGGTCTGGGCTGCCTGCTTAAGAATGTTTTCAGTGGCCTAGTCCATAACACCTTGCAGAAAAAGATCAACTCTAATCTATTGATTGGTGGAGCAGGCTGAAAGGACTGAATGGCTTACTCTTGTTCCTTTGTTAGCATGATTGTATGTTTGTAGCGTTACCATCAGCTTGAATCGTAATAAAGGCAAATTAAATATTGTTGTTTATTACAAGAGGAATGAAATCTAAAATATAATATAAATATAAAAGTCGAGACGTATTGCTACAGTCAGCAGGGCGTTGTCAGACTGAATCTGGCGTACTGTGTATGCTTTTGGTCTCCTTTACATTAAAGATATGACTGTTGAAAGAAGATTCGCTCAGCGGATGGCTGAGTTGAAGCAGGGCTTATCTCATGAGGAAAGATTGGACATGCTGGGCCGATATATATTGCAGTTTAAAAGAATGAGACATGATTTTATTGAAACATATAACATCCCTGAGTGGACTTAACAGAGTTAATGATGAAAGCATTTCCTCTTATGGGAATAAATAGAATTAGTTTAACAATTGTCTTATTGGAGATGAGAAGAAACATTTTCTCTGAGGATTTTGAGTCTGCAGGATTCATCGTCAGACAATGGTGCAGGCAGTGATTGAATATTTTAAAGGCAGCAGTAGATTGATTCTTGATCAACACGAGAGTTGCAGGTTAGCAGAAGTAGATAGGAATGTGGAGTTGAGGCCACAATCAAACCTGATATGATCTCACCGAAAAGCAGAGCAGGCTAAAGGGACCAAACAACCTATTCTTTACAATTCTAATGTTCACATCACTAAGGTTATTAAGCTGTGACACACAATGTAATAGTTTTGGTGCCCAGCACAGTTTGATGTGTGTGAAATGTTTGTATCTCTTTTTTACACAGACAGCTGCACTGAGAGCTGTGGGTAATATCGTAACCGGCACTGATGAGCAGACGCAGATCATATTGAATTGTGATGTACTCTCCCACTTCCCAAACCTTCTCACTCACCCAAAGGAAAAGATCAATAAGGTAACACACTACTAGTTACTTTGTAGATACACTGATAGCTTGTTCCACATCTCCAGCCCCCAGGACTGGCCCCTCCATGCCCTCCCTTGGCCCCCAGAACTGGCCCCTGTGCCCACACTCTATCTCTTTGGGTGCGGTGGGCAATGCTGCACCCTGCCACCACCACCACAACTGCCCTGGGACTTGCTGATTTTATGACAGAGAATTTCTGCAGAGTCTAATCCAATTCTTCTTGGTTATTTGGACCAATTTACTTGCCAGTTGGAGTTTTTGGATTACAAGTAGGAACTCAGGAAGATTCCTCTCCCTCAATTTCCCTCAAACTGTTTCAACAGCTTTGGTGTTAATCTGATTGAAAGTACCTTACCCAATTCAGAGTTAGCGCTAAATATTTGTCTAAAAGTTTGTTTTACTCTAAAGTGAAGACACAGTTGCCATTTGTGAGAAAATGTGAGGTAATACATTTTGTTAGGAGAAACATGAAGAGACAATACAGGCTCAATGGTACAACTTTGAGAAGGGAGAGGGACACTTGGGCTTTAAGTGCATAATTCTTTGAAGGTAGCCAGGCAAATTGAATAGGTTGGTAGATTAGATTAGATTACAGGAACCCCAATGAGTCAAAACCCAAGACTCTGCCAAGCGAGAGACCATTTGATACAGGGGACTAAGTTTGTTGTTAAGTAGACAAGCCCCCTGGACCGGATGGGATTTATCTGAGGATTCTCTGGGAAGCTAGGGAGGAGAAGCAGAGCTGTTGGCTTTGATATTTGAGTCATCATTGTCTACAGATTTAGTGCCTGAGGACTGGGGTATTGCAAATGTTGTGCCATTGTTCAAGAAGGGCAGCAGAGATGACCCAGGTAATTATAGAATAGTGAGCCTTACTTCTGTTGTAGGAAAGATTTTGGAAAGGATTATAAGAGATAAGATTTATAATCATCTAGCAAGCAACAATTTGATTTCAGATAGTCAACATGGTTTCGTCAAGGGCAGGTCACGTCTCACAAACCTCATTGAGTTTTTTGAGAAGGTGACCAAGCATGTAGATGAGGGTAAGGCAATTGACATGGTATACATGGACTTCAGTAAAGCCTTTGATAAGGTTCCACATGGTAGGCTGATGGAGAAAATGCAGAGGCATTGAATTGAGGGTGATTTAGCAGTTTGGATTAGAAACTGGCTTTCTGGAAGAAGGCAGCGAGTGGTGGTTGATGGAAAATATTCAGTCTGGAGTCCAGTTACTAGTGGTGTGCCACAAGGATCTGTTTAGGGACCACTGCTGTTTGTCATTTTTATAAATGACTTAGACGCAGGCATAGGTGGATGGATTAGTAAATTTGCAGACGACACTAAAGTCAGTGGAGTCGTGGACAGTTTGGGAAGAATGTTACAGGTTGCAGGGGGACTTGGATAAACTGCAGAATTGGGCTGAGAGGTGGCAAATGGAGTTCAACGCAGCTAAATGTGAGGTGATGCACTTTGGGAAGAATAACAAGAAGGCACAGTACTGGGTCCATGGAAAGATTCTTGGTAGTGTGGATGTGCAGAGGGATCTTGGAGTCCATGTACATAGATCCCTGAAAGTTGCCACCCAGGTGGATAGTACTGTGAAGAAGGCATATGGTGTGTTAGGTTTCATTGGGAGAGGGATTGAGTTCTGGAACCGCAATATCATGCTGCAATTGTACAAAACGCTGGTGCGGCCACACTTGGAATATTGTGTACAGTTCTGGTCGCCCCATTACAGGAAGGATGTGGAAGCATTGGAAAAGGTGCAGAGGAAATTTACAGGATGTTGCCTAGTCTGGAGCGAAGGTCTTATGAGGAAAGGCTGAGAGGGGATTTAATAGAGACATACAAGATGATCAGAGGTTAGATAGGGTAGACAGTGAAAGACCTTTTCCTACGTCAGCTTGTACGAGGGGACATAACTACACATTGATGGGTGATAGATTTAAGACAGATGTCAGAGGCAAGTTCTTTACACAGAGAGTGGTAAGGGCGTGGAATGCCCTACCTGCTAATGTAGTTAACACAGCCTCATTAGGGAGATTTAAACAATCCTTCGATAAGCACATGGATGATTTTGGGATAGTGTAGGGGGACGAGCTGAGAATAGTTCACATTCGGCGTAACATCGAGGGCCGAAGGGCCTGTTCTGCGCTGTATTGTTCTATGTACTTACAGTGTGGAAACAGGCCCTTCAGCCCAACAAGTCCACACCGACCCTCCGAAGAGCAACCCACCCAGACCCATTCCCCTACACCTAACACTACGGGCAATTTAGCATGGCCAATTGACCTAACCTGCACATTTTTTGGACTGTGGGAGGAAACCGGAGTACCCGGAGGAAACCCACGCAGACACGGGGAGAATGCGCAAACCCCACACAGACAGGCGCCTCAGGTGGGAATTGAACCCGGGTCTCTGGTGCTGTGAGGCCGCAGTGCGAAGCACTGTGCCACCGTGCCACACAAGGCTTTGGTTTATAAATAGAGGCATAGAGTATAAAAAGAAGGAAGTGATGCTACACCTCAACAAATTGTTGGTCAGGTCACATTTGGAGTGTTGTGTTCAGTTCTGGGCACCTTATTTATGGAAGGATGTTAATGCATTGAAGACATTGCAAAGGAAATTTACTGAAATTATATGAGGAATGAGAGATTTTAGATTCAAGGTAAGATTAGAGACATTGGGCCTATTGTCCTTGCAGCAGAGAAGATTAAGAGGTGATCTGATTGGGGTGTTCAAAGTTATGAATACTTTTTACTGAGTAAAGAAGGATATTCTGTTTCCAGCTGGTTGCTGTGTCAGTTATGAGGGGTCACAATTTCAAGGTTGTCAGCAAGACAGCTGAGAGTGAGATGAGAAGAAATTTCTTTACTGATAGAGTTGTTAGGATTTGGAATGCGCTGTCTCGAAGGGTGGTGGAGGCAAAATCAATTGGAGTTTCAAAAACAGCTGGATATATATTTGAAGGCGATAGGGCTGTAGAATGGGATTAGCTGAGTAGCTCTTTTGGGAGCTGGTACAGATGTGATGGGTTGAATGGCCTCTGTACTGTAAAATATAATGATTCCTTTTCAACTTCTGATTTATCTAATATCAATAAGTCATTCTGGCAATATTTGATGTAATGCGATCTGAACTGTACTAATGTTGTGTCTAGGAAGCAGTGTGGTTCCTTTCAAATGTCACAGCTGGAAACCAGCAGCAAGTGCAGTCGGTCATTGACGCTGGGCTCATTCCCATGATCATTCATCATCTCACCAAAGTAAGTAACTTCCTGGTGGGTCAACCTGCACGACTGGACTTTTTTTTTAAACTAAGCATTTAGTATCCTTGGCATTTTTGTTTCTGTATTATGGGGCTGTTACCCTGCCTACACGAATACCTGCTCATTGATGTGTCCAGCGTAATCAGTTATACTACCATTTCCTGGCCAAGCAAACAATCGTCTACTCAAATGAGCCTACAGATAATGCTCTCTGCTCTGAGGGAACACTGGGCACTTGAGGATTCAGATTGAGAGAACGCTATACTGTTGGAGGTCAGTATTGAGGGATCTCTGCTATTGAGGGATCAGTGCTGTGGAAGTGATGCACTGTGGAAGGGTCAGTGCTAAGGGACTGCTGCAGTCTTGGAGAATCAGATCTGAGAGAATATTGCACTATCAGAGAGAGAGTTAATCTAAACAATGAAATACTGTGGAAGCTGGAAATATAAAAGAAACACAAAACACTGGAGAAACTCAGCCAGCCTGGCTGCATCTGTGGAAAGTCTGTCTCCATAGATTGCCAAACCTACTGAGTTTCTCCAGCATTTTACACGTTTGGGCCAGTTAATCTGCTTCGTCAGGTTGATGTTAAATGTTCCATGTCATCACTTGAGTGCATGAAGTTTCCTGGTGTCTTGATGACTGTTCCTTGTTCTCCATACGTCAAAAAGGGAATCTAGTTGTATCTTATCTTTTTATGTGATCCTGCTGTGCGGAGCTAACTGCCTTGTTTGCACAACAATGACTTCTGTTTGAGAGTAATTTGTAATGAAGCGCTTTGTCCCAATATTATATGTAAATATATATGGAATGTTGTCATTTATTGCAAAGGGAATGGAATATAAAAGTAAGGATGTTTTGCTGCAGCTATACAGGGTGTATATAAGACCAGAATACTGTGTTTAGTTCAGAGTTAGGTTTAGCAGTTCCAGAAAGTAGCTCACCATCTTCTCCAGGACAACTAGGGATGGTGAATAAAGGTAGACCGGCCAGCAATGCCCACAATCTCGAATTATTTAAGAAAAACCACAACTGATCAATCGTGATCTTATTGAATGGTGGAAGAGGCTAGAGGAGCCATATGGCCTACTCGTGCTCCTAATTTGTAAATTCAAATAAGTGCAAATTATGTCTCTTCTCTGGTTACATCAGGTTTTATTTATCCTGAGTTATTTTATACCTTGTGAAGATTGAGTTTGATTTATTCTTTCTCTTCCAGACTTTAACAATCTTTGATTTTTCTTAACATCAGTAAGAAGTCACACGGCAGCAGACCCCTTTGTCAGGTGAAGTTGAGAGAAGCACAGAATATATAGGCGGAGAGATAATGACAAGTCTGGGACTGTGCGCTTCTCTCCACTTCACCTGACAAAGAAGCTTGTGATTTCACATAAACCTTTGAATCTGGTGTTGTGTGACTTCTGACTTTAGATTAGAGTGGTGCTGGAAAAGCACAGCAGGTCAGGCAGCATCCAAGGAGCAGGAAAATCAAAGTTTCGGGCAAAAGCCCTTACTTCTGACCTTGTCCCTCCCAGTCCAACACCTGCACCTCCACACCATTTTTCACACTAATGTTGGATTGGAGCAAGCTTCTGAACCAGCTATGTGTAAAAGGGGTTCAAGCCATTTGCAATGTGCTTTTTATGATTAAATACTCAATAACTAGCCACAAATTATTGTTATCTCTCCTTCTAGGGAGATTTTGGGACTCAGAAAGAAGCAGCATGGGCCATCAGTAACCTGACAATTAGTGGGAGAAAGGAACAGGTAACTGTACTTTTTGGTTATGCTGATGCACCAGCACATTTAGAGGCGATGCATGTAGCAGAATGTATAACCAGTAGTTCTCATGGAGCTGTACATCCTTCATTATCCTCATCACACAGTTCCTGGAAGAATGCAACATAACATTAACACAATAGTCAGCCGGAAAAATAAATCCTACAATCTGTCTTTAATCTGGTTATAATGTTTAATTTTCATACAATGCGCACAGTGCATTTCAAATACAAAAACATATTTTAATTTTAAACATTAGCTTTGGTTTCTGGATTGCCATTCTGCCATCAATTCCCCATATAGATATTGATATTTATTACATTAAGAGTTTTTTACTTGTTGCTTTCCAGGTTGAATATCTCGTACAGCAGAATGTTATCCCTCCTTTCTGTAAATTGCTTGGTGTGAAAGATCCTCAGGTGATTCAGGTGGTTCTTGATGGTCTAAATAACATTCTGAAAGTGGCTGGTTCTGACACGAATACTTTAGTTGAAATGATAGAGGAGTGTGGAGGTAAGTGAAATGCTTTCAATATCGCCTGTTTCAGATCAAACTGTATCTCAAGTCTAAAATATTTAACTCCCTTAAACTTCCCAGGACTTGAAAAAATTGAAGCTTTGCAACAGCATGAGAATGAGGACATCTATAAGCTTGCCTTTGAGATCATCGACCACTACTTTTGTGGTGAAGAGGTGAGAAAGTTTGTAATCATTGCATCATCTCATAGAAAAGTTGTGCTCATTAATCTTGCTAATTTTACAGGTACATACAACATACAGGCAAGGAGCAGCAGAAGGCTGTTTAGCCTCACAACCCTGCTGTCATTTAATAAGATTATGGCTGATTTTGATCGTAACCTTTAGACTACATTATCTACCTCCGACAGCCTTTCATCCCTTTACGAGTAACTGTCCTCCTCTGCCTTAAAAGGCTCAAAGCCTCTGCTTTTCAAGACCAAAGACTCACAATCTTCTGAGAGACAAAAATTTCCCCTCATCTCTGTTTTACGTGGGTGATCTGTTATTTCCAAACAATGACCCCTAGTTCTAGTTCTATAAGAGGAAGCATCCTTGGACAAAGGATTTTGGTGCAAAACTAAGCCATTTGATTTATTATGGTTTTTTTTCATAATTTACTGAGATTGTAGCTGATTTAATAATACTCAACTCCACTTGTCTGCCTTTTCCCCATAATCTTTGACTCCCCCACTGATTAAAAATCTGTCTGTGTCAGCCTTGAATATAGTTAATGAGCCAAACTCAACAACCCTCTGTGGTAAAGAATTCCACTGATTCATTCCCCTTTGAGAGAAGAAGTGACTGAATGTGAAATTACAAACATCTCTGGAGATCAGTAAAGAAAAACAAACAGTTCAGTGCTGTTCCACAGCTGACCTTGGGAGACCTCATGATCAGATCTATACATGCCAGCTGGGAGTGATCAGTGACAATTTCAGAGTGTTTGATTTAAGAACTTATTAAACTTATGGATCTTAATTTTCTTTTGTAATTCTATAATTGTGAAGAGGTGAGTGTATTTTTTTATGTTTTACTGAGATCTATTCCTGGTTAAATTTTTAATATAAAAGATAGGTATTAAGTTATTGCAGAACAGTGTTTTCAATAACCTGACTCTGCTAATGCTGAGTTTTTGAGAAAGTGTGTTGTGGTTATTTTTTGAGTATATTCTGCATCTGTACATTGTTAAGGATCTTTAGTAGAGTGATGTGCTTTGCCTGTCGGATGTGGGAGATTAGGGGGCATTTCAATGTGTTCCTGACTATTATGTCTCTCGGAAGAGTTTGGTTGCAAATCCTATCAGATCGCATGGATTGGTTGGAGTGGCAGTTGAGGTAATGAAGAGCCAGGGGTATGATGGGCAGCAGTTTCAGGAAGGTAGAAAAACCACAGCTACAGTCAAGTAGATGGGTTACAGCAAAGAGAGGTAGGAGTGATGGGCACATAGTGCAGAGGTTTCCTGTGGCTGTCCCCATCTCAAACAAGTATGGATACTGTGGGACTGATGGCCTCTCAGGGCAATATTGCATGGATAGTCAAGTTTCTGGTACCATGACTGGCTCTACTGTAATGTGAGAGATGTTAGATTCCAAGTGATCGATTGTGATGAGGACTGTCTAGTCAGGAACACAGACAAATGTTTCTGTGGTCAACAGCAAGACATCAGAATGGTGTGTTGTCACCTTGAGATCAAGGATATCTTGGAGAGGTGCAGAGTATTTTCAAAGGAGAGAGTGACCAGCTGAAAGTTGTTGTATACGTTGCTACCAATGACATAGGAAGAGAAAGGTATGAGGTTCTGCAGAGACAATATAGGAAGCTAGGCAGGATGTTAAAAAGTAGGTCCTCAAGGGTAGTCATTATCTGGATTACTCCCAGTGCCATGTGCTACTGAGAGTAGGAATAGGAGGATAGGGCAGATGAAGGGGCTGAGGAGCTGGTGCAAGGGGCAGGGATTCACTTTTTTTAGATCATTGGGATTTCTTCTGGGATAGAAGTGACCTGTACAAGAAGGACTCGTTGCACCTGAATTGGAATGGCACCAATATTCTGGTGGGGAGATTTGCTAGGAGGCCTTCAAAATAAGATCATGAGAGTTCAGAGAGAGTATGATCCTGTTAGTGTGAAGGGCAAGACTGGCAAATGTAGGGAATGCTGGATGGCTAGAAAATGGTGGCAAAAACAGAAATTGTTGGAAAAGCACAGCAGATCCAGCAGTATCGATGGAGAGAAATTAGAGTTAACGTTTTTGGTCCAGTGACTCTTCCTCAGAACTGATAGTAGCCAGGCAAATATCAGTTTATATGCAGAAGATAGGGTAGGGAGAGGGGCTAAGGAGGAGATAGAGCCCAAAGAGAGAGAAGAACAGTTGGACAGACAAATGAGTGGATAACGATCTGGCTAAGAGAGTGAATAGCTGTTAATGGGGACTGTTAGTGGCTAACAATAAAACCAAAAGAAATTGAGGCTCTGGTCAAGAAAAAGAAGGAAGCGTATGTCAAACAGACAGCTGTGATCGGTTGAATCCCTAGAAGGCTAGAAATGCAGTAGGTGTATACTTAAGAGGGAAATCAGGAGCACAAAAAGGGGACATGAGATAATTTTGGCAAATAGAGTTAAGTAGAATCCAAAAAGATCCTACAAATACATTAAGGACAAAAGAGTAACTAGGGAGAGAATAGAGCCCCTTAAAGATGTCTTTGTGTGGAACCACAGGAGATGGGTGAGACACTAAATGAGTATTTCACATCCGTTTTTACTGTGGAGAAAGACATGGAAGCTAGAGGACTTAAATGAATCGTGATATTTTGGAAAGTATTAAGTTAGGTGGATTGGTCGTGCTAAATTGTCTATAGTGTCCAGGGATGTAAAGATGAGGTGGATTAGCCATTGTAAGTGTAGAGTTTTAGGTAAAGGGTAGTGGGGTGGGTTGGGGTGGGATGTTGTTTGGAGGGCTGGTGTGGATTTGATGGGCTGAATAGCCTGCTTCCACTCTGTAGAGACTGTATGATTCTATGTCCATATTACAGGAGAAGATGCTGGACGTCTTAAAACACATAAAGGCGATTAAATCACTGGGACCTGATCAGGTATATCCTAGAACGCTATATGAAGGTAGGGAATGGATTGCAGGGCACCTTGCTGAGATATTTGTATCATCGATAGTCATGGGTGAGGTACTAAAAGACTGGAGGTTGGCAAATATGGTGCCATTAATTAAGAAAGGTAGTAAGGAAAAGCTGGGAACTATAGACAGATGAGCCTGACATCAGTGGTGGATAAGTTGTTGGAGGGGATTCTGACAGATTTGTAAAGGCAAGGATTGATTAGGGATATTCAACATGGCTTTGTGCATAGGAAATTGTGTTTCACTAACTTGATTGAGTTTTTTGAAGAAGTGGCAAAGAAATTGATGAGGGCAGAGAAGTAGACATTGCCGATATGGACTTCAAGGCATTTGACAAGATTCTACGTGGTAGACTGGTTAGCAAGATTAGATCACATTGATTAGAGAGAGCATTTCGATTACAAAATTGGCTTGAAGGTATGAGACATAGTACGTAGAAAAGTACAGCACAGAACAGGCCCTTCGGCCCACGATGTTGTGCCGAGGATTAATCTTAATGTAAAATAAAATAACCTAACCTACGCACTCCTGAATTCACTGCTGTTCATGTGCATGTCCAACAGTCGCTTTCATGTCCCCAATGACTCTGCTTCCACCACCACCGCTGGCAACGCATTCCATGCATTCACAACTCTCTGCGTAAAGAACCAGCTCTGACGTCTCCTCTATACCGTCCTCCTAAAACTTTAAAACAATGACCCCTCATGCCAGTCAATCCTGCCCTGGGGAAAGTCTCTGGCTATCGACTCCACCCATGCTTCTTATTACTTTGTATACCTTGATCAGGTCGCCTCTCTTCTTCCTCCTCCTCTCCAGAGAGAAAAGTCCGAGTTTAGTCAACCGCTTTTCATAAGAGAAGCCCTCCAGTCCAGGCAGCATCCTGGTAAACCTTCTTTGCACCTTCTCCAAAGTCTCCGTATCTTTCCTATAATAGGACTAGACGCAGTCTTCCAAGTGTGGTCTCACCAGTCACTTGTGGAGCTGTAGCAAAACCTCGTGGCTCTTAAACTCAATCCCCCTGTTAATAAAAGCCAAAACACCATATGCTTTCTTCACAACCCTATCCACTTGGGTGGCAACTTTGAGGGATCTTTGCACTTGGACACCAATATCTCTCTGTTCCTCCACACTGCCAAGAATCCTGTCTTTAATCCTATATTCAGCATTCAAGTTTGATCTTCCAAAATGCATCACTTCGCATTTATCCAGGTTGAACTCCATCTGCCATTTTTCAGACCAGCTCTGCATTCTGTCTATGTCATGCTGCAGCCTATAATAGCCCTCGATACTATCAGCAGCACCTCCAACCTTTGTGTCATCTGCAACTTTACAAACACACCCCTCAACCTCCTCATCCAAGTCATTTATAAAAACTACAAAGAGCAGAGGCCCTCAAACACAGCCCTACGGGACACCACTCAACACTGACCTCCAAGCAGAATACTTTCCATCTACAACCACTCTTTTTGCCTTCTGTTAGCCAACCAATTCTGATTCAAGAGAGCCAAATTTTCCTGTACCCATACTTCCTGACTGTATGAATAAGCCTACCATGGGGAACATTATTAAACGCCTTGCTGAAGTCCATGTACACCACATCTACTGCCCGACCTTCGTCAACCTGTCTTGTCACCTCATCAAAAAATTCAATAAGATCGGCGAGGCATGATTGCCTCTCACAAAGCCATGCTAAGCACTTTCAATCATGCTATGCCTTTTCCAAGGAGTCATAAATCCCATCCTCAGAATTATTTCCAAAACCTTGCTGACCACAGACGGAAGACTGACTGGTCTGTAATTGCCAGGGATTTCCCTATTGCCTTTCTTGTAAAGACGAACAACATTCGCCTCCTTCCAATCCTCCAGTACGACTCTCGTGGAGAGTGAGGGAGCTAAGATCTTTGCCAGCGGCTTAGCAACTCCTTTCTCGCTTCCCGGAGCAGCCTAGGATAAATCTGTTCTGGCCATGGAGACTTATCAATCTTAATGTTTGCCAAAATTTCCAGCACATCAACGTCATCAATCTTGATCTGTTCAAGGCTGTTTCCCGTCTCCTCAAAGTTCTCATTCACAACAAAGTCCCTTTCCTTAGTGAAAACCGAAGGAAAAAACTCATTTAGAGCTTCCCCTAACTGCTCAGACTCCACGTACAAGTTCCTACGCTATCCCTGACCGGCCCTACCTTCTCCCTGATCATTCTCTTATTCCTCACGTATCAGTAAAATGCCTTTGGGTTCTCCCTAATCCTTCCTGCCAAGCCTTTTTTGTGCCCACCCCCCCCCGGCTCTCCTCAGTCCATTTCTGAGCTCCTTTCTAGTAAGCCTATAATCCTCTAAAGCTGTGCTAGATCCTTGCTTCTTCTACCTTACATAAGCTGCCTTCTTCCTTTTGATGAGAAGCTCCTCTGTTCTTGTCATCCAAGGTTTCTTAATCTTACATCTTCTTACCTGTCTCAGAGGAACAAATGCATGCATCATTCGCAACAACTGCTCCTTAAACAGTCTCCACATGTCTGTTGTGCCCTTTCTGTGGAACAATTGCTCCCAATCTGTAATTCCCAACTCCTGTCTGATAGTGTCATAATTTCCTTTTCCCCAGTTAAATATTTTCCCATGGTAACTGCTCCTTTCCCTCTCCAAGGCTATGGTAAATGTGAGCTGGAAATGTGTTGCTGGAAAAGCGCAGCAGGTCAGGCAGCATCCAGGGAACAGGAGAATCGACGTTTCGGGCATAAGCCCTTCTTCAGGAATGGCCCTGAAGAAGGGCTTATGCCCGAAACGTCGATTCTCCTGTTCCCTGGATGCTGCCTGACCTGCTGCGCTTTTCCAGCAACACATTTCCAGCTCTGATCTCCAGCATCTGCAGACCTCACTTTCTCCTCTATGGTAAATGTGAGGCAGCTGTGCTCACTGTCACCAAAGTGTTCTCTCACCGCAAGAGCTGACACCTGTCCTGGCTCATTGCCGAACACCAAATCCAAAATGGCCTTTCCCCTCGTGGGCCTGTCTACATACTGAGTAAGGGAACCCTCCTGAACACACCTGACAAAAACGGCTCCATCCAAACCATCTGCACTAAGGAGGTTCCAGTCAATATTGGGAAAGTTGAAGTCACCCATAACAGCAACCCTGCTACATTTGCATTTTTCCAAAATCTGCTGGCTATGAGTTCTTCGATCTCTCTACTGCTATTGGGGGTTCTGTAGAAAACCCCCAATGAGGTGGCTGTTCCCTTGCTGCTCCTAACTTCCACCCATACTGGCTCAGTAGACAAACCTTCCTTGAGAACCTTCATTTCTGTAGCTATGATGCACTCTCTGATTAACAAAGCTTCCCCCCGTTTTTTTAAACGTTCAAAACTCTGGAACATCTAGCAACCATTCCTGCCTCTGTGAAACCCATGTCTCCGTTATGGCCACAACATCATAGCTGCAATTACTGATCCAGGCTCTAAGTTAATCACTCTTATTTCTGACACTCCTTGCATTAAAGCAGACACACTTTAACTGATCCCTTTGTTTCATCACATGAAAAACCTCCCTGATATATTCACTACATCTTGTCACTGCCCCATCCTCTACCCTCTTCTCAGATATGTAGCTCTGGTTCCCACGCCGCTGCCAACAGAGACAAGGGTGGTGCTGGAGTGTTGTTTTTCAGGCAGGTAGTATGTGACCAGTGAAGTGCCATAAGGATCAGTGTGGGGACCACTGCTTTTCATCATTTATATCAGTGATTTGGATGTGAACAGAGGAGTTATGGTTAGTAAGTTTGCAGATGACACCAAAATTGGAGATGTAGTGGACAGTGATGAAGGTTACCTCAGGGTACAATGAGATCTTGATCATATGCACCAATAGGTCATGGTTTGGCAGATGGTGTTTAATTTAGATAAATGTGAGATGTTGCATTTTGATAAGGCAGATCACGGCAGAACTTATGCACTTAATGGTAAAGTTCTGCCCAGTGTTGCCAAACAAAGAGACCTTGGGGTGCAGGTTCATAGTTCCTTGAAAGTGAACTCGCAGAGTGGTGAAGAAGGCATTTGGCACGCTTGCCTTCATTGGTCAGTGCATTAAGTACAGGAGTTGGAAGTTCATGTTGCAGCTGTACAGGACATTGGTGAGGCCACTTTTAGAATGCTGCCTTCAATTCTGGTCTCCATGCAGTAGGAAAGATATTGGAGCAAATTACTATAGATGTTGGATTCTGTACGGGAAACAAAAAATGCTGGAGATCACAGCTGGCCAGGCAGCATCCATGGAGAGAAAGCAAGCTATCATTTCAAGTCGAGATAACTCTTTATCAGAGCTTGCTTTCTCCCTATAGATGCTGCCTGACCTGCTGTGATCTCCAGCATATTTTGTTTTCAGTGTAAAAAAGATATAATTGAACTTAAAAGGATTCAGAAAAGATTTACAAAGATATTGCTAGGATTAGAAGTTTTGAGCTATGGGGAGAGGCTGAAAGGCTGTGGCTTTTTTCTCTGGAGCATTGGAGGCTGAGGGATGACTTTCTAGAAGTTTCTTAAATCATGAGGGGCATTGATAGGATGAATACCCAAGGTATTTTTTTCCCAGTGTGGGGAGTTCAAAGCTAGAGGACATAGTTTTAAGGTGAGAGGGGAAAGATTTAAAAGGGAACTGAGAGGCAACTTTTTCACGCAGAGGGTGGTGTGTATATGGAATGAGCTGCCAGAGGAAGTGTTGGAGGCGGTACAATTACAACATTTAAAAGGCATCTGGATGGCTACATGAGTCGGAAGGGGCCAAATGCTGCATCTGGGATTAGATCAATTTAGGATATCTGGTCAGAATGGATGAGTTGGACCAAAGGGTCTGTTTCCATGCTGTATGACTTTATGATTCGATAAGAAATTCTTTATTTTCATCTTAAATGGGCAACTCCTTATCCTGAGATTATTTCCTCTGGAATTATACTTTCCCACAAGGGGAAACAACCGCTTTGCATCTAGCCTGTCAAGTCACCTACGAATCTTTCAATGAGGTCGCCTTTCATTCTTCTAAGTTCCAATGAGTGTAGGCCAACCTATTGCACTTGGGCAAGACAAACAAGGCAACAGAATACATGATGAATGGTCGGGTTCAGAGAGATCTTGGTGTGCATGTCAGGTATCAGGAAAGGTAAATAAAGTGGCTAAAAAGGCTTATTGGATACTTGCTTTTATTAGTTGAGGCATAGGGTTTAAGAGCAGCGAAATGATGCTGAATAAAATGATGGAGTATTGTGTCCAGTTCTGGAATCCACATAATGGGATATATATGATAACACTGAAGAGGGTACAGAAGGGATTTACCAGGGTGTTGTCTGGTCTGGGGAGTTTTAGGTATGAAGAGAGATTGTATAGACTGGGAATATTTTCCTTGAAGCAGAAGAGGCTGAAGCAGGAATATGATTGAGATCTTTAAATTATGAGGAGCAATGAGTGACTAGGGGTCATAGATTTAAGGTAGAGGGCAGAAGGTTTAGAAGAGATCTGAGGAAAGCCCTTTTCAACCAGAGGGTGGTGGGAATCTGGAACTGACTGCCTGTGAGGATAGTAGAGATAGAAAACGTGCTAACATTTAAGAAGTATTTAGATGTATACTTCGAGTGCCAAGGCATATAAGGTTATGGACCAAGTGCTGAAAATTAGGATAAGAATAGTTAGGTAGTTGTTTTCGACCAGCACACACCGATGGACCAAAGGGCCTTTATCTGCACTGTAGACCTCTATGACAGGTATACAGTGTCTGTGACTATAAGTTTTCCTCATAAGAAAATCTCCAAAACACAGGATCAACAGAGGGAATTTTCTTTTGACTGCCTCCAGTGCAAGATTATCTCTCTTTAGATAAAGGGCCCAAAACAGTTCACAGTATCCCTGCTGTGGTCTGACCTGTGCTTTGTACAGGTTTAGCAAAGCCTCTCTATTTTTATAGTCCATTCCCCTGAAATAAAGACAATCCATTTGCCTGACCTTGGATGCTAGCTTTTTGTGATTCAAGTACAATGATTCCCAAATTCTTCTGTGTGGCAGCGTTCTACGGTCTTTCTCTATTTCAATAATATTCCTCTATTCTTCCTGCCAAAGTGCATAACCTCCACATCGAACCTATGAAGTTTCCTCAGGGTCTGATATTTTTCAATTAAGACAGCTTGTACTCTTCTAAACTCCAGCGGATACAAACCTACCCCGTCCATATGTTTACCATAAGACAACACTCTCATTCTAGGTATTAGTCCAGTAAACCTTCCTTGAAGTGCATCCAACACAATTAGTTTTTAAATAAAACCCTTCAAGTCATCTTGGTATACGCTGAATGGAAATATGGTGAAGAAGCTGGGTATACTGGTTTCTGATTCCTTCTGTGGTTGCAAGAATTTTAAAGTGCTGGCAGTGCTGTTGCCCATTTGTTGCATTTTTGGTTGGATCAGGTCAATTTTTTTGACCACGTCAATGATTAAATCTTTAAAGCAATGTTTGCCTTGTTGATTCCTAATTAATTCTTCTATGATGCACAGAGTAATGTATGGTGTGCTGTTTAGACTTCCTCTGACAAAGGAGCAGGGATCCAAAAGCTTGTGATTTCAAAAACTATAACCTGGTATCGTGTGACTTCTGACCATGCTGTTTAGAAATCGCCATTATCTAGTTTTGGAATTGTGCAGGACAGAAGAAGGCCAATTGTACCTCTGCCCTTTGTAAGAGCTATCCAATTAGTTGTACTCTACTGCTGTTTCCCTATATCCCTGCACATTTTAATATAATTTTATCGGAGAATCATACAGTACAGAAGAGGCCATTCAGCTCACCAAGCCTGTACCATCAATGCTACACTAAATATCCAATAATTCCACTTTCCAGCACTAGGCCAATATCTTGAATGTTATGACGTTTCAAGTGTTCATCCAAGGACTTTTTAAAGGTTGGGAGGTTTCCTGCCTCAACTATCCTTCAAGGCTGCGCATCCCAGAACCCATCACCCTCTTGATCAAAACAATGTTCCCTTAAATCCTCTCTGAATCTCTTGTTCTTCATTTTAAAATTATTCCCCCTATACGATCCAGGCCAGGTGTTAGAATTAGAGGTAGGTGAGCACTTTGGGGATAGTGACCATAATTCGGTGATTTTTACTCTCGTGATGGAGAGGGATAAGTGTGTACTACAGGGCAAGAGTTATAGCTGGGGTCAGGGAAATTATGATGCGGTGAGGCATGACTTAGGATGTGTGGCTTGGAAAAGTAGACTCCAAGGCAAGAGTGTAAATGATATGTGGAGCTTGTTCAAGGAGAAACTATTGAGTGTCCTTGATAATTATGTACCTGTCAGGCAGGGAGGAAAGGGTCGTGCGAGGGAGCCGTGGTTTAATAAGGAATTGGAATCCCTTGTTAAATGGAAGAGGGCGGCCTATCTCAAGATGAGACGTGAAGGTTCAATTGGGGCGATTGAGAGTTATAGGGTAGCCAGGAAGGACCTGAAGAGAGAGCTAAGAGCAGCAAGGAGGGGACATGAAAGGTCCTTAGTCGGTAGGATTAGGGAAAACCCTAAGGCTTTCTATAGGTATGTTAGGAATAAAAGAATGACTAGGGTAGGAATAGGTCCAGTCAAGGATAGTAGTGGGAAGTTGCGTGTGGAGGCGGAAGAGATTGGGGAGACACTGAATGAATACTTTTCTTCAGTATTTACTCAGGAACAGGGCATTGTCGTCGATGTGAATACTGAGTCACAAATAAGTAGAATGGATGGCTTTGAGGTATGTAGAGAAGAGGTGTTGGAAATCCTGGAAAAGGTGAAAATAGATAAGTCCCCTGGGCCTGATGGCATTTATCCTAGGATTCTCTGGGAAGCAAAGGAGGAGATTGCAGAGCCATTGGACTTGATTTTTATGTCCTCTTTGTCTACTGGAGTAGTGCCAGAAGACTGGAGGATAGCAAATGTGGTTCCCTTGTTCAAAAAGGGGAGTAGGGATAACCCTAGTAACTATAGGCCGGTGAGTCTCACTTCTGTTGTGGGCAAAGTCTTAGAGAGAATTGTAAGGGATAGGATTTATGCACATCTGGATAGGAATAATGTGATCAAGGATAGTCAGCATGGTTTTGTGAAGGGCAGGTCGTGCCTCACAAACCTTATTGAATTCTTTGAAAAGGTGACGAAGGAGGTTGATGAGGGGAAAGCGGTAGATGTGGTATATATGGATTTTAGTAAGGCGTTTGATAAGGTTCCCCATGGTAGGCTACTGCAGAAAATACGGAGATATGGCATTGAGGGTGAGTTGGAGGTTTGGATTAGGAATTGGCTGGATGGAAGAAGACAGAGGGTAGTAGTTGATGGCAAAGTTTCTTCATGGAGTGCCGTCACTAGCGGTGTTCCGCAAGGATCTGTTTTGGGACCATTGCTGTTTGTCATTTTTATAAATGACCTGGAAGAGGGGTTAGAAGGTTGGGTGAGCAAGTTTGCGGATGATACGAAAGTCGGAGGAGTTGTTGACAGTGAGGAAGGATGTGGCAGGTTACAGCAGGATATAGAGAAGCTGCAGAGCTGGGCAGAAAGGTGGCAAATGGAATTCAATGTAGCTAAGTGTGAGGTGATTCACTTTGGGAAGAATAACAAAAAGATGGGGTACTGGGCTAATGGTCGGATACTTGGTAGTGTGGATGAGCAGAGGGATCTTGGTGTCCATGTACACAGATCTCTGAAAGTTGCCACCCAGGTAAATAGTGCGGTGAGGAAGGCATATGGCGTACTGGCTTTTATTGGTAGAGGAATTGAGTTCCGGAGTCCTGAGGTCATGATGCAGTTGTATAAGACTCTGGTGCGGCCGCATCTGGAATATTGTGTGCAGTTTTGGTCGCCATACTATAGGAAGGATGTGGAGGCACTGGAACGGGTGCAGAGGAGGTTTACCAGGATGTTGCCTGGTATGGAAGGAAGATCGTATGAGGAAAGACTGAGACACTTGGGGCTGTTTTCATTAGAGAAAAGAAGGTTTAGGGGTGACTTGATTGAAGTGTACAAGATGATTAGGGGGTTAGATAGGGTTGACAGTGTGAACCTTTTCCCGCGTATGGAGTCGGGTATTACAAGGGGGCATAGCTTTAAATTAAGGGGGGGGTAGATATAGGACTGAAGTTAGGGGTAGGTTCTTCACTCAGCGAGTCGTAAGTTCATGGAATGCCCTGCCAGTAGCAGTGGTGGACTCTCCCTCTTTATGGGCATTTAAGCGGGCATTGGATAGGTATATGGAGGATAGTGGGTTAGTATAGGTTAGGTGGGCTTGGATCGGCGCAACATCGAGGGCCAAAGGGCCTGTACTGTGCTGTATTCTTCTATGTTCTATGTTCTATGTTCTATACTGGCCCTTTGACTAATGTGAATATCTGTTTTCTATTCACCCTGTCCATGTCCCTCATAATCTTATTCACCTTAATCAGGTCCCCCCCCTTACCCTTCTCTGCTGTAAAAAAAATCTGAGATTCTCATTCATAGCTAAACTGCTTCACCCCAGCAAACATTCTGGTGTATCTGCCCTGCACCCTCTCCAGTGTAATCACAGACGTTTGTATCAGTGGGGCTACTCGCATTTCTAAAGCTCAGATCCCATATATACCGTTTGCAGAAAATTGTCCTGCACCTGATGTGCCCTTTAGAGGAGGAAGGATACCAAATTAACAGAAGTGTGTTCTCCTTACCATCAGTGTCATAGCCTTCTGTAGAACAAACAGAGTTGTGTTAACTTTACCTGAAATGATAATTTGCACTTTGAATGAATGAAACACATATATTCAGCATCTGTTCAGTATCACTAGAACATAGAACATTACAGCACAGTACAGGCCCTTTGGATCTTGATGTTGCATCGACCTGTGGAACCAATCTGAAGCCCATCTAACCTACATTATTTTATTTTCATCCATATGTTTGTCCAGTGACCATTTAAATGCCCTTAACGTTGGCAAGACTACTGTTGCAGGCAGGGCGTTCAATGCCCCTATTATTCTCTGAGTAAAGAAACTACCTCTGACATCTGTCCTATATCTATTACCCCTCAATTTAAAGCTCTGTCCCCTCATGCTAGCCATCACCATCCGAAAGAAAAGGCACTCACTATCCACTCCATGTAAGCCTCCGATTATCTTATATGTCTCAATTAAGTCACCTCTCAAACTTCTTCTCTCTAACAAAAGCAGCCTCAAGTCCCTCATTCTTTTCTCATAAGATCTTCCTTCCATACCAGGCAACATCCTAGTAAATCTCCTCTGAATCCTTTCCAAAGCTTCCACATCCTTTCTATAATTCGATGACAAGAACTGTACACAATACTCCAAGTGTGGCTGCACCAGAGTTTTGTACAGCTGCAAAATGACCTCATGTCTCTGAAACTTAATCCCTCTACCAATAAAATCTAACACACCATATGCCTTCTTAACAACCCTATCAACCTGGGTAGCAACTTTCAAGGATCTATGTACATGGACACCAAGATCTCTCTGTTGATCTACACTGCCAAGAATTTTACCATTAGCCCAATATTCCTTATTTCTGTTGCTCTTTCCAAAGTGAATCACCTCACACTTTTCCACATTAAACTCCATTTGCCAACTCTCAGCCCAGCTGTGCAGCCTATCTATGTCCCTCTGTAACCTGCAACATCCTTTGTCACTATCTACAACTCCACTGACCTTAGTTTCATCTGCAAATTTACTAACCCATCCTTCTATGCCCTCATCTAGGGCATTTATGAAAATGACAGACAGTAGTGGACCCAAAACAGATCCTTGCACTACACCACTGGTAACTGATTTCCAGGATGAACATTTCTCATCAATCACCACCCTCTGTCTTATTTCAGCCAGCCAATTGCTGATCCAAACTGCTAAATCACCCTCAATCCCATGCCTCTGTTTTTTGTGCAATAACCTACCATGGGGAATCTTTTTAAAAAGCCTTACTGAAATTCACATACACCACTTAATCCTCATCCACTTGTTTGGTCACCTTCTCAAAGAACTCCATAAGGTTTATGAGGCAGAACCGACCCTTCACAAAACCATGTTAACTATCCGTAATCAACTTATTCCTTTCTAGATGATTATAAATCCTTTTCCAACACTTTACTCACAACCAAAGTAAGGCTCACTGGTCTACAATTACCAGGGTTGTCTCTACTTCCTTCTTGAACAAGGGGACGACATTTGCTATCCTCCAGTCTTCTGGCATTATTCCCCTGTAGACAATGACGAATTAAGATTAAAGCCAAAGGTTCTGCAGTCTCCTCCCTGGCTTCCCACAGAATCCTAGGATAAATCCCATCCGGCCCAGGGGACTGATCTATTTTCACACTTTCCAGAGTTGCTAACACTTCTTCTTTGTGAACGTCAATCCTGTCTAGTCTAGTAGCCTGTATCTCAGTATTCTCCTCAACAACATAGTCTTTCTCTAATGTGAATACTGACGAAAAATGTTCATTTAGTGCCTGTCCTATCTCCTCGGACTCCACACAGAACTTCCCACTACTGTCCTTGACTGGCCCTAATCTTACTCTTGTCGTTCTTTTATTCCTGACATACCTAGAGAAAGCTTTAGGGTTTTCCTTGATCCTATCTGCCAATGACTTCTCATGCCCCCTCCTGGCTCTTCTTAGCTCTCACTTTAGGGCCTTCATGGCTAACTTGTAACTCTCAAGCACCCTAACTTGAGCCTTCACTTCTCATCCTAACATAAGCCTTCTTCTTCCTCTTGACAAGAGATTCAACTTTCTTGGCTCCTTCACTCAACCACTTCCTCCCGGCTTGACAGGTACATATTTATCAAGGACTCACATTAGCTGTTCCTTGAATAAGGTTCACATTTCAATTGAGCCCGTCCCCTGTAGTTTCCTTCTCCATCCTATGCGTCCTAAATCTTGCCTAATTGCATCATAATTGCCTTTTCACAAGCTATGACCCTTGCCCTGCAGTTCATACCTGTCCCTTTCCATTGCTAAAGTAAACATAACCAAAATGTGGTCACTTTCACCAAAGTGCTCACCTACCTCCAAACCTAACACTTGGTCGGGTTCATTACTCAGTACCAAATCCAATGTGGTCTCGCCTCTTTTTTTTAGATTACTGACAGTGAGGAAACAGGCCCTTCGGCCCAACAAGTCCACACCGCCCCGCCGAAGCGCAACCCACCCATACCCCTACATTTACCCCTTACCTAACACTACGGGCAATTTAGCATGGCCAATTGACCTGACCTGCACATCTTTGGACTGTGAGAGGAAACCCGCGCAGACACCGGGAGAATGTGCAAATTCCACACAGTCAGTCGCCTGAGGCGGGAATTGAACCCGGGTCTCTAGCACTGTGAGGCAGCAGTGCTAACCACTGTGCCACCGTGCCGCTCTTGTTAGCTGGTCTACATACTATGTCGAGAAACCCTCCTGCACACAGTGGACAAAAACTGACCCATCTAAAGTACTCGAACTATAGTATTTCTAGTCAATATTTGGAAAGTTAAAACCCCCATAACAACTACCCTGTTACTCTCACTCCTATCCAGAATCATCTCTACTTCCTTTCTTCTACATCTCAGGAACCATTCGGAGGCCTATAAGAAAACTCCCAACAGGGTAACCTCTCCATTCCTGTTTCTAACCTCAACCCATACTACCTCAGTAGATGACTCCTCAAGCGTCCTTTCTGCCACCGTAATACTGTCCTTTACTAACAGTGCCACACCTCCCCCTCTTTTACCATCTTTTCTGTTCATACTGAGGCATCTAAATCCCGGAACCTCCAGCTGTATCCATGTCTGTGAAATGGCCACATCGAAGTCCCAGGTGCCAACCCATGCTGCCAGTTCACCGGCCTTATTCCGGATACTCCTGGTGTTGAAGTAGACATATTTCAAACCACCTTCCTGCTTGCTGGTGTGCTCTTGGACCTTGAAATCTTACTTCTGACCTCACTGCTGTCAACCTCCTGGACAGTGGATCTACAATGTAGGTTCCCATCCCCCCTGCTGAATTAGTTTAACCCCTCCCGAAGAGCATTAGCAAACATTCCCCCCCAGGATATCGGGTACCCCTCTGGTACAGGTGTAAACCATCCTGTTTGTAGAAGTCCCACTTACACCAGAATGAGCCCCAATTATCCAGGTATCCGAATCCTTCCCTCCTGCACTATCCCTGTAGCCACATGTTCAACTCCTCTCTCTCCCTATTCCTTGCCTCGCTAGCATGTGGCATGGGTAACAAACCAAAGATAACAACTCTGTTTGTTCTAGCTCTAAGCTCACCCTAGCTCCCTGAATTTCTGCCTTAAATCCCCATCCCTTTTCCTACCCATGTCATTGGTGCCTATGTGGATCATGACTTGGGGCTGCTCCCCTTCCCCCTCCCCCTCAAGGATCCCAAAAGTATGATCCAAGACATCATGAGCCCTGGCACTGGACGCAGCACACCGACCGTGAGTCTCTCTTGTTCCCACAGAACCTCTTATCTGTCCCCCTCACTACGGAGTCCGCCATGACTAATGCTCTGCTCATCTCTCCCCTTGGTAAAAACAATGACTGCAGATGCTGGAAACCAGATTCTGGATTAGAGTATGCTGGAAAAGCACAGCAGTTCAAGCAGCATCCGAGGAGCAGGAAAATCGACGTTTCGGGCAAAAGCCCTTCATCAGGAGCCCTTTCTGTCCCCTGATTGTAACTCATCTGTCCTTTTCTACTACCTGAGGTGTAACTACCTCTCTGTAACTTCTCTCTATAATCCCCTCTGCCTCCCAAATGATCTGAAGTTCATCCATCTCTAGCTCTGGTTCCTTAACTCTGGTTTTTGAGTAGCTGGGGTTGGGTGCACTTCCTACAGACTCGGTCAGCAGGGACACTAGTGGTGACCCTTACCTCCCACATTCTGCAGGAGGAACATTCAACTGCCCTAACCTCCATTCCCACTATTCTAAATCCCCAAAGAGACTGTTGAAAAAAAAGACTAGTTACCTTACCAATCCGGCACACAGAACTCTTGTTTTATTTTTGGTTAGAGGAGGAGGATGGGTTGGAGACGCTACCTAAGTAGTGTTTCGGGTAACGCAACCGCACAAATATATTACTTCACTTACTCAGCAGTCCCGTGTCCGCTCCTGCTCAGTGTGTGCTCCACCTATTCATGAGGTAAGTTTTTAAAGCACTCATTTACCTTCCCAGCAGTCTCCTGGTAATCACTCCCTCTCTTCCTGCTGCGAAACAAAAAACCTGCACCTTTTAAAACTGCATAGATCCTCCTCAGTCAAAAGGGTGGACATTCTTCTTTGTGTTCCTTCATTTTTGAGAATAAAATCACTGCCTTCTTGAGGCATTTTGCTTCTGACTGATGACACCTTTCCAATGCTCAGAGGAACTAAATCACATTCTCAAAGAGAAATCGTTTAGGCATCTGGGGACAAATGGACATTTGCATCTGACTGAATATTAAAGCTGAAGTTACACCATTTTTGTACATTTCCATTTGTTGAGAAGTTGACAATTCTTCTGCCTGATATTAACATTTTTTTGTGATGAGCTTTTATTTTTGAAATGAGCTTCACTTCTCCTGTAGCAATTACACTGATAAATTTGGAATGCTAATCAATCAGTAATTTTCCTCCTAACAGTGTTTACTGTATGTTCTGATATTTCTACCACCATTTTAGTCTGTGTGTCGCATATTGTCATCATAATCCATCTTCTCATTATCACATTTTGAGATTTCCTGTCATTATGGATTGTGTTGAGTAATATTGATTAATACTGAGAGGAAATGTTGCGAAATTTAGTTACGATTTCACGATACACGGAGTCCTTTTAAAATTAGCAAAATGTCAAGCAATAAATCACAGCCATGTGTAATTAACTGGTTCAAATGTTTTGCTGTGTCACTTTGATCAGAATTAATCAGAATTTATCCTGTGTAACTTGATTACAACTTGGTATTTACTGTGAGTGGTTGTGTGTGCAAGGGAGTGTAGTTTAATTACAGCTGACTGAGTATTTGCTGTTTTTATGCCCTGGTAGATTGACGAAGATCCCTGCCTTATTCCTGAAACCACACCTGGAGGAACTTTCAACTTCAACCCTCCTACAGAGCTTCGGTCAAAGGAGTTTAACTTTTAAATGTCCATTCAGTCTGAAGATAGAAAATAGAGAGTGATTGGTCACCTATCAATCAATATGTTTGTAAAAATGTAAAAAGCAACATCCGATTTAGAATACTGGCTTGCAAAAAAGAAGTGCAGCTGTCTGCACACCAGACAGATCTTCCAGTCACAAAGAACAAAGCTGCTTTTATGTCTCTGCTAACCAGCAGGATGTCCTTCGCTGTTCCCCGCACTAACGTCTGTGATGCAATGACTGTGGTACATCCAGAGACATGGTGCTGAAACCTATCCTGCTCGAACAATCTAATGGACTGTGTCTCTGTCTTTGGAGATGGACAGTGAAGAAAATATACAACTCCTTATTACTCTTGTTTTCCTTTCCTTTCATTGTTGTGGAAGCTTCTGCCTTTCCTGTATAGTTCCTTTGTCTTCATCCAGCTCCCTATTACTGAGACTACTTAAAATGCCATGAAAAGAAAACCTAATATTACAGTCCTGGTTTTGTGAGTTTGTATGTATCATAGGAGGCTTAAAATGGTGGGAAAAATCCAGATCTAATGCAACAATATCACCACACACACAGAATTTCCAGTAACCACTGTACTCTAAGTTTGGATATGGTTCTCTGGATGTTCTCAAAGCTCTGCAAAATTTGTTCCTCTTTATTTTGTGAGACTCACCGTAAAGGTGCTGAAATAGTTTTCTGCGCCTGTATGCGCCTCAATTATATTCACCTCTAGAGATGTCTTTCAAAATTATGGAATTAATACTGTAACTTTTGGAAACTTTTCAACGCAGCAGAAAGTATTAATATTCAGATGTGAAGACAGTCAGCTCCCAGGAGTTCTGCACCTTTAATCTACCGCCTAACTAAGACTCCCTTCCTGAGAGATTTTGCATTTGACTCATGTGCACTATGGTATTTATAAGTACCCTTCTATGCTGGTGTGCATTTTAGCCTCACTGATAAAACTCCACAGCCGTTCGAAGTATTGATGTGTTACTGCATGAAACTGGTGTATATATAAAGTTTCTCACATTCAGTGTCACATTTTTATACCAGATGCCTCAATTCATTTTAATAATTAAAGAATCATTAATGTTAATTGCAAAACTAGGACTTAAAGTGCTGCCAAGTACATATAATTTGGAAAATCTAATTGCTGTGGTTGGGTTTTCGTATTCCCATATAACATCTAGGGAAGTAATTTCAACTCATGTTTTGTTCAGTAATACTAAAAACAAATGTTTTCAGTGAAGAAATAATTAAAAGTATTGGTACAGTTGGCGACTTTTATTTCTGATACTTTAAACAGTTTTTTACTTCTGTTTGGTTACAACTGTTTGAGCATGCTCTTGCCACACACACACACACACCCGTTATCACTTCCATGACAAGCTCATTCTCACTCCCGCTATACTCGCTCATTCTCACTCCCACCACACACACCCATTCTCACTCCCGCCACACACATCCATTCTCACAACCACCACATGCTCATTCTCACTCTCACCACACAGACCTATTCTCCCTCCTGCCACAGACACATTCTCACTCCTGCCACACCATGCCTATTCTCATACACCACACACACCCATTCTTACTCCTGCCACACACATTCTCACTCCTGTCACACTCACCCACTTACACACAGACCATATGCTCATTCTCACTCATGCCACACACCCATTCTCTCTCCCACCAACCACACTCATTCTCACTCCCGCCTGCGCACACCCATTCTTTCTCCCACCGAACACACTCATTCTCACTCTCACCCCACATACCTGTTCTCACGTATCTGCATACATTCACAATATGCTCGTTCTTGGGCTGCTTGCTCTTTTTCACTCCTCCCATAAACACACGAGCAAATGTTCAGAAAACATACTTACTACATGGCCAACAGATTTAAGATATTAAATGATAAATTTTTATCTTCCCGTTATTCGTCCTGAAGATGTTCTGGCCTTTGTTGTGGAGATCAGCAAAGGAAAAACTGATACTAGTCATTGCCTCTGGTTCAGACATTGAATATTGGCAACGGTAAAAACTCAATGGGTTTGAAGCAACAACTCAAAGTTTTAAATGATAACATGTGGGAGAGTTTCTTTAAAGAGACTTCTTTTACTGGGCAAACAAAATGAATCTGATGGAAGCACAAGTCAGACAGGATCTGATGAAAAAGTAATAAAATATAAAATTATGCCTACCAGGTTTTGGTTAAGAAAAAGAAGGAAGTGTATGCCAGGTATAGATAGCAGAAAACGATGAATCCTTAGAAGAATATAAAGACAGTAGGAGTATACTTAAGAGGGAAATCAGGAGGGCAAAACGGGGACATGAGCTAGCTTTGGCAAATAGAGTTAAGGAGAATCCAAAGGGATTTTATAAATATATGAAGAACAAAAGGGTAACTAGGGAGAGAATAGAGACCCTCAAAGATCAACAAGGCAGCCTCTGTCTTGAGCCAGGAGATGGGGAGATACTAAACGAGTATTTTGCATCAGTGTTTAGTCCGGAGAAGGACATGGAAGATATAGAATATGGGGAAATAGATGGTGACATCTTGAAAAATGTCCATATTACAGAAGAGGAGGTGCTGAATGTCTTAAAATGCATAAGAGTGGATAAATCCCCAGGACCTGATCAGGTATACCCTAGAACTCTGTGTGAAGCTAGGGAAGTGATTGCTAGGTTCCTTGCTGAGATATTTGTATCATCGATAGTCACAGGTGAGGTGCCAGAAGACTGGAGGTTGGCTAAGGTGGTGCCTATTTAAGAAAAGCCAGAGAACTATAAACAGGTGAGCCTGACATCAGTGGAGGGCAAGTTGTTGGAGGGAATCCTGAGGGACAGGCTTTACATATATTTGGAAAGGTAAGGACTAATTAGGGATAGCCAACATGACTTTGTGCATGGAAAATCATGTCTCACAAACTTGATTGAGTTTTTTGAAGAAATAACAAAGAGGATTGATGAGGGCAGAATGGTGGATATGATCTCTTGGACTTCAGTAAGGCATTCAACAAGGGTTCTCTTGGGAGACTGGTTAGCAAGGTTAGATCTCATGGAATACAGGGAGAACTAGCCATTTGGATACAGAACTGGCTCGAAGGTAGAAGACAAGTGGTGGTGGAGTGTTGCTTTCCAGACTGGAGACTTGTGACCAGTGGCATGCCACAAAGATCGGTACTGGGTGCTCTAGTTTTCATCATTTATATAAATGATTTGGATGTGAACATAGGAAGTATAGTTAGTAAGATTGTAGATGACACCAAAATTGGAGGTGTAGTGAACAGTGAAGGAGGTTACCTGAGAGTATACCGGGATATTGATCAGATGGGTCAATGGGCTGATAGAGGTTAATTTAGATAAATGTGAGGTGCTGTATTTTGGAAAGGCAAATCAGAGCAGGACCTATACACTTAATAGTAAGGTCCTGGGAGTGTTGCTGAACAAAGAGAGCTTGGAGTGCAGGATTATAGTTCCTTGAGAGTAGAGTCGCAGGTAGATAGGATAGTGAAGAAAGCGTTTGGTATGCTTTCCTTTATTGGTCAGAGCATTAGTGTAGGAATTGGGAGATCATGTTGCAGCTGTACAGGACATTGGTTGGGCCACTGTTGGAATATTGTGTGCAATTCTGGTCTCCCTCCTATTGGAAGGATGTCGTGAAACTTGAAAGAGTTTAGAAAAAGATTTACAAGGATGTTGCCAGGGTTGGAGGGTTGGAGCTATAGAGAGAGGTTGAATAGGCTGGGGCTGTTTTCCCTGGAGTGTCGGAGGCTGAGGGGTGACCTCATGGAGGTTCCCATGGATAAAATCATGAGGGGCATGGATAGGACAGACAAAGTCTTTGCTCTGGGGTGGGGGAGTCCAGAACTAGACGGCATATATTTAAAGTGAGAGGGGAAAGATATAAAAGGGACCTAAGGGGCAACCTTTTCATGCAAAGGGTTGTGTCTTTATGGAATGAGCTGCCAGAGGAAGTGGTGGAGGCTGGTAAAATTACAACATTTAAAAGGCATCTGGATGGGTTTATGACGAAGAACGATTTAGAGGGGTATGGGCCACGTGCTGGCAGATGGGACTAGATTGGGTTAGGATATCTGGTTGGCATGGACGGGTTGGACCGAAGAATCAGTTTCGATGCTGCACATCTCTACGATGCTATTCTTCCTTTGTATAAAAGCCGCCAGATGTGTGAAAAATTTTGAGGCTTTGCAGTATCTTGCCTTTTTTGTTTTATTGTTTATTTGGCTGTTTTTCTTAATTGTGGGATTTACACATATAATTTACAGCAAATTCACAAGAATTTCCATGTTTATTCCATGTGGGGTTGTAAGTTTGCTATTTCTGGTACTTGTAATATATTAACTGCTTTGGGGATTTGTGAGTTAAAAATTGACAGTACATCCTCCTGTCTGTGAGAGATGTTGGGAATGCAGCCTCAGACTCTAGCGAGGGCAGATGACATAATCTACTGCAATTCTGATGGCTAAACCAGCTTGTTCTGAGACGGCAACATCAGCCACAAGAGCCACACCAGTGTGTGATGAAGTCTGCTGGTGCTTTGTTTGCAGGGATGGTGTTTGCTTTGGAGCTTATGAAATCACCTTGTCCTGGATTCATGCCCATAGTTACAACTAGTTTCCAATTCTCCTAATCAAGTTGAAGGCTCTCATGTCTTTTGGCAGCCTCCATGAATTAGAAGTGTAGGTGCCCTTTTGGCATGAACCACCTCCTTATAAAATACGTTCTTGGAGATGCTGCTGTTTTTCCATCCCACTTCCATTCCAAAGCCAGGAAATCTTTTTGATATTTCCTAATTGACCTGTAATACATCTCTGAAGCAGGTGGGTCTTGAATTCAGGACTTCTGGCTTAGAAATAGGGACATTACCACTATGCTACAAGAGCCCTCAAGGAAGGCATCTTTGCTTCATTAGCACTAGCATGCTTACAAAAGGGCAATTCATTGGTAGCTTTATCTTTCCATTTGATGTCTAGGAAATGTTGTACATACCACAAATGAAAGCTTGCATCTTGGTAGATGCAAGTTGCCTGTACACTGCCATACAGTGTTGTGCTGAGGATACTATCCTTGTAAGTGAAAATGTTGGTTCTGCAGCTCACTTTGGCTCCCAGTGATTTAAAACATGCATCATTTATAAGTACAAGTGTGAAGCACTTTATCAAGGGACAGGTTGTCATCACTTCCAAAGTAACACAATTTGCTGACTGCTTCCAGTGGTGTGTTATTGAGTCCGGACACTGATGGTAATGTAATACCCTGTCCCATGGTGAAGGAGATACACGACCATGGGACAGATGCTACTTGAGCCTTGGAGTGTCTTCTGTAGAAACAACAAGTGCAGCCTCATCAATTTGAAAAGGTTCTGATTGGACATGCTGCTGTTTTGTTTCTGCCTTCAGTCTTGATAAGTTTAGAAATTTCCCATCTGATTTTGTGCAGAGAAAAGTATAGGTTATGTAATTTATATCAATGACTTGGATGACTGAGCCAAATTTCCACGTATGGAGTCAGCTATTACGAGGGGGCATAGCTTTAAATTAAGGGGTGGTAGGTATAGGACAGATGTTAGGGGTAGATTCTTTACTCAGCGAGTCGTGAGTTCATGGAATGCCCTGCCAGTAGCAGTGGTGGACTCTCCCTCTTTATGGACATTTAAGCGGGCATTGGATAGGCCTTTATTCCTGATGAAGGGCTTTTGCCCGAAACGTCGGTTTTGCTGCTTGTCGGATGCTGCCTGAATTGCTGTGCTCTTCCAGCACCACTGATCCAGAATATGGAGGATAGTGGGCGAGTGTAGGTTAGGTGGACTTGGATCGGCGCAACATCGAGGGCCAAAGGGCCTGTACTGCGCTGTATTCTTCTATGTTCTATGTAAATGCATGATTACTAAACTTGAAGATGACACCAAGGTAGGCAGGAGATTGTCAAGAGGAGGTGAAATATCTGCAAAGCATTATAGGTAGTTTAAGAGAATGGGGCAAAACATTAGCAGATAGATTATAATGTGAGAAAATATGAACTTGTCATCATTGATAGAAAGAATAGAAATGTAGCATATTATTTAAAAGGAGAAAGATTGCAGAACTCTGAGGTAGAGGGGGTACGTAAAGCATGAAAAGTTAATATCCAGGTTCAACATATGATCAAGAAGTAAATGGAATATTGACATTTAATGCAAGGGGAATGCAATGTAAAAGTAGGAAAATTTTACTGCAACTATAGAGGACATCGATGATACTCACCTGGAGTGCTGTGTACAGTTTCGGACCCTGTATTTGAAAAATGATACAATTGCAACCAGTAGTTCAGAGTATTTACTCGACTGACTTCTGAGTTGAAGGGCTTTACCTATGAAGAAAGGTCATAGAACATAGAACATTACACCACAGTACAGGCCCTTCGGCCCTCAATGTTGTGCCGACCTGTGAAACCATCCTGAAGCCCATCTAATCTACATTATTCTATTCTCGTCCATATGCTTATTCAATGACCATTTAAATGTCCTTAAAGTTGGCGAGTCTGCTACTGTTGCAGGCAGTGTTCTATGCCTCTACTACTCTGAGTAAAAAAAAAACAACTCTGACATATGTCCTATATCTATCACCCCTCAATCTAAAGCTATGTCCCCTCATGCTAGTCTTTGCAATGCATGGAAAAAGGCTCTCACTGTTCAACCTATCTAACCCTCTGATTATTTTATGTTGTCTCAATTAAGTCACCTCTCAACTTTCTTCTCTCTAATGAAAACAGTGTCAAGTCCCTCAGTCTTTCCTTGTAAGACCTTCCCTTCATACCAGGCAACATCCTAATAAATCTCTTCTGAATCCTTTCCATAGCTTCCACGTCCTTCCTATAATGCAATGACCAGAACTGTATGCAATACTCCAAGTATGGCTGCAGCAGAGTTTTGTACAGCTGCAGTATGATCCCATGGTTCTGAAACTCAATCCCTCTACCAATAAAAGCTAACACACACTGTATGTCTTCTTAACAACCCTATCAACCTGGGTGGCAACTTTCAGGGATCTATGTACCGGGACACCGAGATCTCTCTAATCGTCTACACTACCAAGAATCTTACCATTAACCCAGTACTCTGTATTCCTGTTACTCCTTCCAAAGTGAACCACCTCACACTTTTCTGCATTAATCTCCATTTGCCACCTCTCAGCCCAGCTCTGCAGATAATATGTCTCTTTGTAACCTACAACATCCTTCGTCACTATCCACAACTCTACCGACCTTAGTATCATCCACAAATTTACTAACCCATCCTTCTATGCCATCATCCAGGTCATTTATAAAAATGACAAACAACAGTGGACCCAAAACAGATCTTTGCGGTACCCCACGAGTAACTGAACTCCAGGATGAACATTTCCCATCAATCACCACCCTCTGTCTTCTTTCAGCTCGCCAATTTCTGATCCAAACTGCTAAATCATCCTCAATCCCATGCCTCCATATTTTGTGCAAAAGCTTACCATGAGGAACCTTATCAAATGCCTTACTGAAATCACATCAATCACTTTACCATCATACACCTGTTTGATCAGCTTAAAGAGTGGAAATTATAGGAATGAGAAGTGATCTTAGTCAAACATTTAAAATCCTGTGGGGGCATGATAGAACAGATATCCAGAGGATGTTTGCTTTGCAAAGGACACTAAAACTAAGGACACAGTTTAAGAATGAGAGATCACCTTTTTGAGACTTGAGATCAGGAGATTATTTTCTGTGAGGGTTATTGGTATGTGAGATTCTCTTTCCCAGACAGCAGTGAAGTCATTGAATTTATTCAGGACTGAGTTAGATTTCCAAGACATGAGGGAGTTGAGAGTTATTGGGGGACAGGAAAGTGGAGTTAAGACGGCAAAGCAGGGTTCAAGGGGCCAAATGGCCCGTCTATCTCTGGTGTTTTTAGGAAGATTGAGAAAAATATATTAAACAGAACAGAGGAATACAAGTTTTCAGAGATGGTGTGTTGAACTGAATATTTTCATGGACGGTGTGAGACAGAAGCTTGGGACGATGGGAATTTTCAATAATATCTGGTAGAGGATCATTCTGTTCACTCTGTCAAGTGCTGTTGTGAGATCCATAAAAACAAGCCACAGTATTTGCTGCTCTCTGCACCTCTCTCAAAGCTGGGGTATATCATGTCTCGTGTTGACCTGCCTGTACTGAATCCACATTGTACCTCTGAGTATATTCTGTTGGCTAGTTTCTGGGACCTGTTATAGTGAATTTGGCGAGGGACATCCCAGTGTGGCTGAGGAGTGAGATGCCCTGGTAATTCTGGCAGTCTCCTCTGTTGCTTTGTTGGCGTGTTGTGGTTTGCAGCACACATTTTCTGTGGGGTAGAACCTTCTCTCCAGCAGAGCAGAAAGTAGTTATTGAGATGTGGTCCCAAGTGAGGCTTTCCATACTTGAGAAGTTCAGTCGGTATCCTGGGTATTCCTGGTGTTTTGTTATGATGCCTGGGACCTAATGCAATGAGGAAGAGGATGGGTATATTTTCTAATCGGTTCAGGGGTGTTACAACATACCTCTAAAGCAGGTGGGACTTGAACCTGGACCTTCTGGCTCAGAGGTAGAAACACTACCATTGCACCACAAGAGTCCCTAAGGAATGAATAAATTAATGAAGCGTGAACTTATTGGGTGTGAATTGTTTATATAAATATGGGATGCTAGTGATTAGAGGGGGTGAGCTGTATGGGATGTGGTTAACTGAAATAAAGCTCTTGCTTATTGGCTTGATTTCTCTTTAAATCCGGTGATCTTTTGGGATTCAATTAGGGTGTCAAAGGCCTTTTTAAGGTCTGAGTAATGAGAGTTCTGCATCAAACTTGTAATGCTAGAAGCACATCGAGTACAGACAGAAATATCCGTCTCATGTGAGTAATACTGAAGCGTAGTCTGTACCGAGTGGGAGATTTGCTTTTTCCTTTGAGTGAATACTTTCCCATCTGCATATTTTGAAGGGGTAACTTTAATGGTGGGTCCCAGGACTTTTTTGATACTGTCATCCATTATCACAAGCGATTTGCACTTCTTCAGATAGATTGGTCTAATACTGGTTGGCACGGTAACTTGCCATCTTCTGAACCTCTACTTTAATGAGCATGAGATTGTCACATCCTTTAGGATTAAGGGACAGGTTGTGAGTGAAGTGAGCTGTGTACTTTGTTACAAGGATGGAACTCTTTCTGTTTGTGGGGTCTGGACCAACCTTTGTTCCTGTTTCTGATTTCTCAAACATTTCTGCAGCTTCAGAGATACTTGCTGCTTCATCAGCATCATCAGGTGAATCCTCAGGTAGAAGAGCAGCCCAAGACTCTGAGAAGTTGTGACGTTTGTCATCATCCCTCGTACATGGAATGTTGGTGTGAAGAAGGGAACTGAGAAGTGAGCGACCAATATCAGACTCCGCACTGTGATGGGTACGGGTGTGAAGAATGTTGGACAGATCACATCTTCCAGTAATTATCAGGTCAATTAGTGCTAGAGGCCAAAACCATATATGACACTGTGACACTTTATGCCAATGTCTGAGTTGGAGGTGTTGGTAACACAGAGTCCATGCTGTGCTCAAAGGCAGTTGCTGTCCATTTTTGTTCATCTTGATTGATTGATTTCTTGTTGTCACATGTACCGAGATACATTGAAAAGTATTGCTTGCATGCTATACAGACAGATTGTACCGTACAAAGTGCATCAGGATAGCAGGGCAGAGCACAGAATAGTGTTACAGTCGCAGAAAATGTGCAGAGAGAGAGAGAGTGAGAGAGATCAGAATCGACATTTGAGATGTCCATTCAAAATTCTGATAACAGTGAGGAAGAAGCTGCTCTTGAATCTATTCGTACATGCATTCAAACTTCTATATCTTCTGCCCGACGGAAGAGGGCGGATGAGAATATAACCAGGGAGGGAGGGATCTTTGATTATGTTTGTTGTTTTCCCAAGGCAGTGGGAAATATAGTTGGAGTCAAAGGATGTAAGGCCGGTTGCCAACACCATGAAGACAGAGACAAAAAAACTGCAGATGTTGGAATCCAAGGTAGACAAGCAGGAGGCTGGAAGAACACAGCAAGCCAGGCAACAGAAGGTGGTGGAGAAGTTGATGTTTTGGGTGTAACTCTTCTTCAGGACTCAAGGGTTATAACCAAAACATCGACTTCTCCACCGCCTTCTGTTGCCTGGCTTATTGTGTTCTTCCAGCCTCCTGCTTGTCTACCATGAAGTGGAACTCCATCAGATTCAACTCATGTTAAAGTTTTTTGTCCTTAATGCAGATGTTCTAGATTATCAAGAGCTTTTGTCTTCAGCATTAACATATGACTTTGGTGAATAAGTGCAAATGATGGTGACAAAACCTCCATCCATTAGCAGACAGAAGTCATATGGTGTTCAGAAATCGGAACAGCCATCTCAATGACTGGCATCAATCCGTTGATATTCAGTAATCAGTATCAGTGATATGAATCACTGTTCATATTCACCCTGCTCACCTGGACTTTGGTCGTACCATCGAATTTCTAATATTGATGTTATCATCACAATGCAACTATGGGTTTATACTCGATGGAGTTTAGAAGGATGAGGGGGGATCTAATTGAAACATAGAGAATACTGAATGGCCTGGACAGGGTAGATGTTGGGAAGATGTTTCCATTGGATGGAGAGACTAGGACCTGAGCGCATAGCCTTAGAGTAAAGGCAAGATCTTTTAGAACGGAGATAAGGAGAAACTTCTTTACCCAAAGAGTGGTGAATCTATGAAATTCACTGCCCCAGACAGCTGTGGAGGCTAAACCATTGAGCATATTAAGACATTGGTTCTTGAGTATCAAGGCAATCAAGGATTATGGGGAAAATGGGGTTGAGAAACTTATCAGCCATGATTGAATGGCCAAGCAGACTCAATGGGCTGAATGGCTCATATGTCTTCTGGTCTAACTGACCAAAGATTAAAAATCACACAATACCAGGTTATAATCCAACAGGTTTATTAGGAAGCACTAGCTTTTGGAGCGATGCTTCTTCATCAGTTGGTCGTGGAGGTTAAGATCGTGCTCAAAGAACTTATAGCCAAAGGAGTCCAGTGTCATGGAGATGTGATACAGTAAACAATCTGAGATTAAAACTTTCATCTTTTATAATGGGATATGCTGGTTTCTGTTCTTTGATATGTAACTCCCAGAACTTTAAATTACATTCTCAAATTAGCTCAGCTTTTTAAACAATAGGTGTGAAGTCTGTCTGTGTCCCAATGCTATGTCAGACTGACAAACTCTCTGTATAGTTTTACAGAGTTTTACATGGATTCATGCAGTTTTGAGCAAAGTAAAATTCTGCAAAAACAAATTCACTCCGTACATTTATATGTGTGCACATGTAGAAGCAACAGATTGTGCATGTGAGTGTGCACGTGTGGGTGTGAGGGTGATGGGGTATGTATGAGAGGGTGTGTGTGTTGGTGTGAGTGCGGGGGATGTATGTGTGTGCATATGAGAGCGAGCTTGTGTATGACAGAGGATCTGTGTGTGTGTGTGTGTGTGTGTGTCTGTGTCTGTGAGAGTGTATGTGTGTGTGTATGTGTGTGAGTGTGTGTGTGTGTATGTGTGTGAGTGTGTGTGTGTGTGTGTGAGAGAGTGTGTGTGTGTATGGGTGTATGAGAGTGTGTGAGTGTGTGTGAGAGTGTGTGTGTGTGTATGTGTGTGTGAGTATGTGTGAGTGTGTGTGTGTGTGTGAGTGTGTGTGTGTGTGTGTATGTGAGTGTGTGTGTGAGAGAGAGAGAGATTGTGTAGCTTCTGCTCAGCCACTCTTGTTGCCTGTCCCAAAGTCCGCCTTGGAAGATGGTCACCCAAAGGTCTGAGGCCGAATGTCCCGAACTGCTGAAGTGTTCCCCGACTGAGGGCACACTCCTGACTGGTGATTGTTGTGCAGTGTCCATTCATCTGGTGTAGCAAATGCTCAGTCTCGCCAATGTACCATGCCTCAAGGCATCCTTACCTGCAGTGTATAAGATAGACAATGTTGGCTGAGTCATATGAGTACTCCTGCATAGTGGGAGGTGTCCACATGTGTAATGGTGTTACCTGTGTCGATACTCTGATACTTCTTGCAGCAGCTTCTGTGAGAGGGCTGTAGGGTGTTGAGTGCTGAAAGCCGGGCAGTTTGCTATGAATCATGATCTGTTTGAGGTTTGGTTGTTGTTTAAATCCGAGAAGTGGAGGCGCACGGAAGGTCTTGGCAAGGTGCTCATCCTCATTGATAATGTGTTGCAGCCTGTGAAGAACATGGTGTAGTCGTTCCACTCCCGGGAAGTACTAGACAATGAAGGGAACACTATCGGTCGACTTGAGTGGGTTTGTGATCTGTAATCCTTTTGGGATCCCTCCTGCATTTTTCAAAAAACACCTGATGAAGTTGCATCGCTCTGAAAGCGTCTACTTCCAAATAAACCTGTTGGACAATAATCTGAAGTTGTGTAATTTTTTAATTTTGTGCACCGCAGTCCAATACTGGCACCTCCAGGTCATGGTGACCAAAGATTGATAGTTTTAATGAGCTTCACAACGCTGAGCTCCATGTACCTGGACATCTTCCACAAGACCTGACATTCCTGGTGCAATGTTGCAATTCCCCAATCCAACTGACCCCGCCCCTTCAGGAATAGGCCCCGCCCAACCGGGCTAAGCCCCGCCCTCTCCGGTATCGGCTCCACCTCCATCCCAGGGGTTGCGGAGGGGTCAGGTCGGGTTAACCCTCTTCCCATTGGACAGCGGTGGCAGGAAGTCCCACCTTTATTCCAAATCCGCCGTTGCTTTCGCCGATTAGTCAAGAAACTGCCAATCAGCGATAAGCTTGGTGTTTGGAACAAAGCCAATATTCCCCTACCTGTGATTGGCCTACAGCCCTGTCAGTCACCCATTGGTATTTACGGATTGGTACACCCACCTGCCTGTCAGTCGACGCCGCGCCACGATTGGCTAGTGTTGGGGAGGCGGGATTTGTTTCAGGGCGGTTGGAGCGGGAGCGGGAGCCGGGAGATCGCTGTCCGTGTCCGGCTGGGGATGTGGGCGAGGCCGAGGCGCAGCCTCCCAGGTGTTTGTTTCAGGCCCGAGGCCTAGCTGGGCTGCTCCTCGCCATGTCGTGGCCGAGCTCGGGAGCCCCGCTGTCGGGATGAGCGGCTGAGGCTCGGCCCCATGGCCCAGGAGAAGATGGAGCTGGAGCTGCCGCTGCCCGGCCCCGGGCCCGGGCCCTCGGCTCCCAGCGACGGCGGCCTCAGGAGATCCAATAGCGCGCCCATGATCAACGGCCTGAGGTAGGCCCAGGCTCCGCTGCTGTCGTTATGGAAACAGGGCAGCTCTGGCGCACAGGAAGATCCCACTCGCAGCCGGTGGCCGAGGCCCCGATTGGGAGAAGGAGGCAGTTTCAGGGCGGGCTCCTCAATCATCCCCCTCCCCCCGTTAACAGCCGTGTGTAACTTCAACAATCCTCCTCCAGCCGTGAAGTAATTTCCAACGTCCCGAGGGAGAGGGAGGAGGGAGGTGGGAGGTAGGAGAGGGAGGTTGGGGAGGAGGGAGAGGGAGGTGGGAGAGGGAGGTGGGAGAGGGAGGTGGGAGAGGGAGGTGGGAGGAGGGAGGTGGAGGTGGGAGAGGGAGGAGGGAGATGGGAGAGGGAGGTGGGAGAGGGAGGAGGGAGATGGGAGAGGGAGGTGGGAGAGGGAGGTGGAGGTGGGAGAGGGAGGAGGGAGATGGGAGAGGGAGGTGGGAGAGGGAGGAGGGAGATGGGAGAGGGAGGTGGGAGAGGGAGGTGGAGGTGGGAGAGGGAGGTGGGAGAGGGAGGTGGGGAGGGGGGAGAGGGAGGAGGAGGAGGGAGGAGGGAGGTGGAGGTGGGAGAGGGAGGAGGGAGATGGGAGAGGGAGGTGGGAGAGGGAGGTGGAGGTGGGAGAGGGAGGTGGGAGAGGGAGGAGGGAGATGGGAGAGGGAGGTGGGAGAGGGAGGTGGAGGTGGGAGAGGGAGGTGGGAGAGGGAGGTGGGAGAGGGAGGTGGAGGTGGGAGAGGGAGGTGGGGAGGGGGGAGAGGGAGGAGGGAGGAGGGAGAGGGAGGTGGGAGAGGGAGGTGGGAGAGGGAGGAGGGAGATGGGAGAGGGAGGTGGGAGAGGGAGGTGGGAGATGGGAGAGGGAGGTGGGAGAGGGAGGTGGAGGTGGGAGAGGGAGGTGGGAGAGGGAGGTGGGGAGGGGGGAGAGGGAGGAGGGAGAGGGAGGAGGGAGGAGGGAGGTGGAGGTGGGAGAGGGAGGAGGGAGATGGGAGAGGGAGGTGGGAGAGGGAGGTGGAGGTGGGAGAGGGAGGTGGGAGAGGGAGGAGGGAGATGGGAGAGGGAGGTGGGAGAGGGAGGTGGAGGTGGGAGAGGGAGGTGGGAGAGGGAGGTGGGGAGGGGGGAGAGGGAGGAGGGAGAGGGAGGAGGGAGGAGGGAGGTGGAGGTGGGAGAGGGAGGAGGGAGATGGGAGAGGGAGGTGGGAGAGGGAGGTGGAGGTGGGAGAGGGAGGTGGGAGAGGGAGGAGGGAGATGGGAGAGGGAGGTGGGAGAGGGAGGTGGAGGTGGGAGAGGGAGGTGGGAGAGGGAGGTGGGAGAGGGAGGTGGAGGTGGGAGAGGGAGGTGGGGAGGGGGGAGAGGGAGGAGGGAGGAGGGAGAGGGAGGAGAGGGAGGAGGGAGAGGGAGGAGGGAGAGGGAGGTGGGAGAGGGAGGAGAGGGAGGAGGGAGAGGGAGGAGAGGGAGGAGGGAGAGGGAGGAGGGAGAGGGAGGAGGGAGGAGGGAGGAGGGAGGTGGAGGTGGGAGAGGGAGGTGGGAGGAGGGAGAGGGAGGAGGGAGAGGGAGGTGGGAGAGGGAGGTGGGAGGAGGGAGAGGGAGGTGGGAGGTGGGAGAGGGAGGAGGGAGAGGGAGGAGGGAGGTGGGAGGTGGGAGAGGGAGGAGGGAGAGGGAGGAGGGAGGTGGGAGAGGGAGGTGGGAGGTGGGAGAGGGAGGTGGGAGAGGGAGGTGGGAGAGGGAGGAGGGAGTGGGAGGTGGGAGAGGGAGGTGGAGGTGGGAGAGGGAGGTGGGAGAGGGAGGAGGGAGAGGGAGGAGGAGGCGGAGGTGGGAGAGGGAGGGGGAGGTGTTTACATCCTGGAGGTGTGCTGGTGACCTCCCCGTGACCACACGGTGCTCGGGAGTAGACCAGAGACTCGGCTGTTTGGCTGCTGGAGAGAATCCTGATCCCTAACGTTAGATGCAGGCTGCTCAGAGAGAATGTCACACAGACGGTAGTAAAAACCTGGAACTTCCCCACAAAGTACAGTGGGTAGATGAGATTGATAGGCTGTTATTGAGAGTATGAAGGTGCTTCACAGTAACCTGATTGGACACAATATGACATTGCACTGAGAGTGATACTGGGACAGATGACAAGGAACCTTTAGACCAATGTGATGTAGGAGCATACGGCCCATCCAGTTTCCTACTCCTCCATTCAGTGAGGTTGTGGCTGATCTGGAATTTCTCAAATCCACTTTTCTGCCTTTTCCCATTATAAATCTTTCTAAGAGGAGCTTAAAGGTGGAAGAATTAGTGGAGAGATTTATGGAAATCATTTCAATATTTAGTACCCAGGCAGTTGAAGGCACTGCTACAACTGGTGGAACAGAGGTATTGTGAAGAACAAGAGACCAGAATTGGACAGACACAATGATCTTAAAGGGTTATGGGTAAGAGAGTTGTAGACATAGGACAGGCAAAGGCAGACTGCCTGAGATGTTTCTATGACTATTACAGGACATGTACAAGACAAAAGTGAGAAGCATTGGAGGAAAAGTGACAGTTTGGAAGTCCAAATTGGACTGCACTTAAGGATTGACTGAGCCCCATCCTTTTACTGATTGTCATGGATGATCTGAATGAATGATTGAGACTGGAGGTGTTGATGGTCAATGATGTTTGCTGTTAATGTTGACCAGTTTAACAGGGATGATGAGAACATGAGTGTCTGGAGAACTAGAGAAAAGCACAGGAAGACAGAGGTGTGAAGAAGTAGAGAAGGATGAATCCCCAATCTTCTGGCAAATGAGAGGAGGAGGAAGCAGAAAAGTGATTTGAAAATGAGAATTGAGGAGGTGTGGTGGTGTAGATAAGATATGGCTCAGTATCTCAGTTAATGATGGCCCTAGTATATTGAGAGGTCATGGTAGAAGATTACTAAGCCAGATAGAGCTCCAGCCAGATCTGACAATGAGTTGTGAAGCAGTTCTGTGCCAAAAAGTCTATAAAATCCTAGGAGCTTGCTTTTAAGACCACTGATTGTCTTGATCTATCTTAATGGCCCAAACTAGTGTACAGGGCCCTCGGCTCCCAGCGACGGCGGCGTTTGAACTTGGAACAATGGGAGAATCATAAATTTTAGAGGGATATAGATGTTGTAGCTGAATGGGGAATCAGGTGGCCGATGAAATTTAATGGAACCATTGCGTTTTATTAAGAAGAACAAGTATTATATGTGGCTGGGCAAGCTGAGAAAGTGGTTAGATAAGTATACAGGATCCTCATATTTGATAGATACCTAGAATATAAAAGCATGGAAATTATGATAAAACACTTGGTCAGCCTCAGCTGGAACATTGTATTCACACGTTAGGAAGGTGCAGAAATGGTTCATGAAAATGGATCCAGAAATAAGGAATTTAATTATGTGAATAGATTTGAGAAACTGCTTCTTTAAGCTTGGAGAAGTGTAGATTAAGATGAATGTCATCATACCTGAAATATTAACTCTGTTTTTCTCTTCAAAGAGCTTCTAAAGTTCTCTGGCAGTTTCTGTTTCATTTCAGATTTCCAGCATTTGCAGTATTTTGCTTTTATGCTGTGATTTTGTAGTCTGCTATGTGGTCATAGGCCCTGGGACCGTCTTGGAGAGATGTTTAATGATAGCACTGTACCCTATTTCAATACCTTTCTTTACTCAGCAGGAGACTAATCAGCACGAACAATTTAGACAATTTCACTCTACTTTCTCACCAACTCTGATTTGATCGTGGAGAAACAGATTCCTTTTTGGGGCCAAGAAGATCAAAAAGAGTTGGCAAAAGTGTTCAAAATCATGAAGGATTTTGATAAAGTAAATGAGGACAGTCTCTTCCTGGTGGGAAGAGCATTGGTTTACAAAGACCTATATTTAAAATAATTGGAAAAAGAACCTGGCGCTGGACTTTATTTTTCTACATCATGTTGTTGTGATATGGAATATGCTGCTTGAAAGGACAGGGGAAACAGATTCAGCAGAAACTTTCAATAGAGGACTGGATAACTAAATTAAAGGGAAAATACACAGGACTATAGAAGGAGAGCGGGGGAGAGTTGGACAGTTTTCAAAGAGCCAGCACAGGCATGACTGATTGGCCTCCTCCACCTTTCTCCATTTCCAGTGCTTGTATGAGGAAGCAAGCTGCAAATGATTGTTTGTGGGCTGACCAGCTTCATTATTTCCATCCTCAGTTTGTCTCTTTGATGTTAACAGTTAAAGCAAAGAGTGGTTAGTGTAATTTGTGATTTTAAGACCGGTTTTTGAACTTTTGTACCCAATGTTTATAGGTAGCAATGCATCACTTGCTGTTTGTGATGTCAGAACTGCCAAGCTGCTGTATTGTTATGTAGCACTAACCTCCTTTTATATTACTTAACATCCTAAACTGGAGCAAGATGTGAGATGCTCACCGGCGTGTCAGGAAAATGAAAACTGAGCTACAGAGGGGGTGAGTTACCAATTGTTGGGCTGTTGAAGGGACAGTCTTGCAGTGAGTGAATTTGAAGGGTTTGAGAGCTGAAATTCTTTAGTAAAGGTATTACAGTACTGTGAAAGGAGTTTAAGGTGGAAAGGTTGAAAGATTTTTCGTAAATTGGGGGTTAGGCAGAGGGTTTGGAGAGGGAGTTATAAGAACTCCTTGAGCTCCTTGAAAGTAGATAGGATAGTGAAGGTGGCGTTTAGAACATAGAAGAATACAGTGCAGTACAGGCCCTTCGGCCCTCGATGTTGCGCCGATCCAAGCCCACCTAACCTACACTAGCCCACTATCCTCCATATGCCTATCCAATGCCCGCTTAAATGCCCATAATGAGGGAGAGTCCACCACTGCTACTGGCAGGGCATTCCATGAACTCACGACTCGCTGAGAAAAGAACCTACCCCTAACATCTGTCCTATACCTACCCCCCCTTAATTTAAAGCTATGCCCCCTCGTAATAGCTGACTCCATACGTGGAAAAAGATTCTCACTGTCGACTCTATCTAAACCCCTAATCATCTTATACACCTCTATCAAGTCACCCCTAAACCTTCTTTTCTCCAATGAAAACAACCCCAAGTGCCTCAGCCTTTCCTCATACGATCTTCCTACCATACCAGGCAACATCCTGGTAAACCTCCTCTGCACCCGTTCCAGTGCCTCCACATCCTTCCTATAATATGGCGACCAAAACTGCACACAATACTCCAGATGCGGCCGCACCAGAGTCTTATACAACTGCAACATGACCTCAGTACTCGGGAACTCAATTCCTCTACCAATAAAAGCCAGTATGCCATATGCCTTCTTCACCGCACTATTTACCTGGGTGGCAACTTTCAAAGACTTGTGTACATGGACACCAAGATCCCTCTGCTCATCCACACTACCAAGTATCCGACCGTTAGCCCAGTACCCCATCTTTTTATTACTCTTACCAAAGTGAATCACCTCACACTTAGCTACATTGAACTCCATTTGCCACCTTTCTGCCCAGTTCTGCAGCTTATCTATATCCCGCTGTAACCTGTCACATCCTTCCTCACTGTCTACAACTCCTCCGACTTTCGTATCATCCGCAAACTTGCTCACCCAACCTTCTAACCCCTCTTCCAGGTCATTTATAAAAATGACAAACAGCAATGGTCCCAAAACAGATCCTTGCGGAACACCGCTAGTGACGGCACTCCAAGATGAACCTTTGCCATCAACTACTACCCTCTGTCTTCTTCCAGCCAGCCAACTCCTAATCCAAACCTCCAACTCACCCTCAATGCCATACCTCCGTATTTTTTGCAGTAGTCTACCATGGGGAACCTTATCAAACATCTTACTAAAATCCATATACACCACATCTACTGCTTTCCCCTCGTCCACTTCCTTAGTCACCTTCTCAAAGAATTCAATAAGGTTTGTGAGGCACGACCTGCCCTTCACAAAACCATGCTGACTATCCTTGATCACATTATTCCTATCCAGATGTTCATAAATCCTATCCCTTCCAATTCTCTCTAAGATTTTGCCCACAACAGAAGTGAGACTCACCGGCCTATAGTTACTAGGGTTATCCCTACTCCCCTTCTTGAACAAGGGAACCACATTTGCTAGCCTCCAATCTTCTGGCACTACTCCTGTAGACAACGAGGACATAAAAATCAAGGCCAATGGCTCTGCAATCTCCTCCCTTGCTTCCCAGAGAATCCTAGGATAAATGCCATCAGGCCCAGGGGACTTATCTATTTTCACCCTTTCCAGAATTTCCAACACCTCTTCTCAACATACCTCAAAGCCATCCATTCTACTTAATTGTGACTCAGTACTCACATTGACAACAATGTCCTGTTCCTGATTGAATACTGACGAAAAGTATTCATTCAGTGTCTCCCCAATCTCTTCAGCCTCCACACGCAACTTCCCACTATTATCCTTGACAGGACCTATTCCTACCCTAGTCATTCTTTTATTCCTGACATATCTATAGAAAGCCTTAGGGTTTTCCCTAATCCTACCAACTAAGGACCTTTCATGTCCCCTCCTTACTGCTCTTAGCTCTCTCTTCAGGTCCTTCCTGGCTACCTTATAACTCTCAATCGCCCCAATTGAACCTTCACGCCTCATCTTTACATAGGCCGTCCTCTTCCATTTAACAAGGGATTCCAATTCCTTATTAAACCACGGCTCCCTCACACGACCCTTTCCTCCCTGCCTGACGGGTACATACTTATCAAGGACACTCAATAGTTGCTCCTTGAACAAGCTCCACATATCAATTACGCCCTTGCCTTGAAGCTTACTTTTCCAGGCCACACATCCTAAGTCATGCCTCACAGCTTCATAATTTCCCTGCCCCCATCTATAACTCTTGCCCTGTAGTGCACACTTATCCCTCTCCATCACTAGAGTAAAAGTCACCGAATTGTGGTCACTGTCCCCAAAGTGCTCACCTACCTCTAATTCTAACACCTGGCCTGGTTCATTACCCAGAACCAAATCCAGTATGGCCTCACCTCTTGTTGGCCTATCTACATATTGTGTCAGGAAACCCTCCTGCACACATTGGACAAACACTGACCCATCTAACGAACTTGAGCTATAGTTTTCCCAATCAATATCAGGAAAGTTAAAGTCCCCCATAACAACCACCCTGTTACTTTCACTCTTCTCTTGAATCATCCTCGCAATCCTTTCTTCTACATTTCTAGGACTATTAGGAGGCCTGTAAAAAAACTCCTAACAGGGTGAGCTCACCTTTCCTATTCCTAACCTCAGCCCAAACTACCTCAGATGGCGAGTCTTCATCCATCGTCCTTTCCACAGCTGTAATACTATCTTTGACAAGCAATGCCACACCTCCCCCTCTTTTACCCCCACCTCTGACCCTACTAAAACATTTAAACCCTGGAACCTGCAACAGCCAATCCTGTCCCTGTTCTACCCATGTCTCCGTAATAGCCACAACATCGAAGTATGTTGTGGCTATGCTTTCCTTTATTGGTCAGGAGTTGTGGCTGTACAGGACATTGGGTTAGACCACTTTTGTAATATTGCATGCAATTCTGGTCTCCTTCCTATCGAAAGATGTTGTGAAACTTGAAAGGGCTCAGAAAAGATTTACAAGAATGTTTCCAGGGTTGGAGGATTCAAGGTATAGGGAGAGGCTGAACAGGCTGGGGCTGTTTTACCTGGAGCGTCGGAGGCTAAGGGGTGACCTTACAGAGGTTTATAAAATCATGAAGGGTATGGAAAGGATAAATAGATAAAATCTTTTCCCTGGGGTGGGGGAGTCCAGAACAAGAGGGCATAGGTTTAGGGAAAACTTTTTCACGCAGAGGGTGGTACGAGTATGGAATGAACTGCTAGAGGAAGTGGTGGAGGCTGATACAATTGCAACATTTAAAAGGCATCTGGATGGGTAGATGAATAGGAATGGTTTGGACTGGGTGCTGGCAGGTGGAACTAGATTAGGTTGGGATATCTGGTTGGTATGGACTAGTTGGACAGAAGGCTCTGTTTCCGTGCTGTACGTCTCTATGACTCTATAACTGAGGGCAGTATTGGTGTTTGGGTTTGGAAGGTCAGATGGATTTGCTGGGGAGATGAAGGGGTTGAGAGCAAAAGCAGAATAGTGACAGCTACAAGGTAGAGGAAGTTGAGGTCGAAGGAGTTTGATGGAGTTGAAGGGATAAGGATGGTATTGCAGAGCAGGGATTTCAGACTGTTGAAGTTATAGCTTCTGTTGGTAGGAGTGAAATGAGGGGCATGCTTAAGCAATGTAATCAAGGGAAGCATGGAAAGTCATATGTGACAAATTTGCAGGAATCTGTTGAGGATATAACTAGTGGATTTGATGAAGGAGAGCTAGGGGATGTGGTTTGTTTGGAATTGCAGAAGGCTTTCGACAAAGTTCCACATAGAGTTTAGTCTGTAAAGCACATGGGGTTGGAAGGTAGTGTGTTGAGATGGATAAAAAACTGTTTGGCAGATAGGAAACAAAGTGTAGGAATAAATGGGTCTTTTTCCAAGTGGTAGGCAGTGACTGGTGGGGTACTACAAGGATCAGTGACAGGACCCCAGCTATTCACAAATTACATTCATGATTTTGATAAGGAAGCTAAGTGTGATATCCCCAGAATTGCAGAAGACACAAAGCTGCTAGGGTTTGTGCTGTGCGGAAGGTGTAGAGATGCTTTGGTGTGGTTTGGAAAAGTTGAGTGAGTGGGCAGTTGCATGAAAGATATAATATGTGGATTAAAGTCAGGTTATAAGCTGAAGACAGCTTATATTTGAATGGCTGTGAATTGAGAGAGGGAAATGTGCAATGAGACCTGGGTATCTTTGTGCACCTCTTGTTGAAGGTAAGTATACAGGTGAAGCAGGCGATGAAGAAGACAAATGACATTCAGCAGCCTTCATAGCGAGAGGATTCGAGTACAGGAGCAGGGATGTCGTGCTGCAATTGTACAGGCCTTGGTGAGACCACACCTCGAGCATTGTGTGCAGTTTTGATGTCATCTGAGCAGGAATGTTTTTGCTATGGAGGGAGTATAGTGAAGGTTTACTAGTGTGATTCCTGGTCTGGCAGAGGGAGGTGTTAGGAGAGATTGAATGAATCGGTTAGAATTACATTTGCTGCAGTTCAGAAAAATGGGAGGGAATCTCATAGAAACCTATAAAACTCTAACAGAGCTAGTCAAGGTAGATGCAGGAAAGATGTTTCTGAAGGCAGGGGAGTCTAGAGCAATGGGTCACAATCTGAAGATATGGGGTAAATCATTCAGGACTGAGATGGTGAGAGATTTCTTTACCCAGAGAGTGGTAATGCTGTGGAATTAACGACCACAAAAAGAAATCAAGACCAAAACATTGTATCATTTCAAGAAGGAATTGGATATAGCATTTGGGGCAAATGGGATCAAAGATTAGATTAGATTACTTACAGTGTGGAAACAGGCCCTTCGGCCCAACAAGTCCACACCGATCCGCCAAAGCGCAACCCACCCAGACCCTTTCCCCTACATTTACCCCTTCACCTAACACTATGGGACAATTTCCCATGGCCAATTCACCTGACCTGCACATTTTTGGATTGTGGGAGGAAACCGGAGCACCCAGAGGAAACCCACGCAGACACGGAGAATGTGCAAACTGCCTGAGTTGGGAATTGAACCCGGGTCTCTGGTGCTGTGAGGCAACAGTGCTAACCACTGTGCCACCATGTCGCCCACAATGAATATGAGGAAATAGTGGGAACATGCTATTGAGTTGGATAATCAGATGTGATCAGAATGAGTGGCACAGCAGGCTCGAAGGGCTGAATGGTCTACTCCTGTTTCTATGTTAGAGTTTGGAGATGGTTACAGAAATGTTGAGGGATTCAAACATTAGATTTTGACTTGGCGGTTTATCTATCTGGTCCACTGATGTTCCCCAGGGAAAGTAGCTGCATTCTTTACAGGGTTAATAAATGCTGGTCTAGCAAGTGATGTCCAGATCCGATGAAAGAATAAAAAGGTTAAAGTTTTACGTGACTGATTGGTGGGTGAGTGAGTGGGACGTTGTGTAGGAATTTAGCACTTTAAGATTTACGATGCTGTATTGGGAAAGCATAGATGGAATTAACTTTGTTCTATACTCAGTGTCTGGTTTTGAGTTTGTTAAAAGGACTGTCTTTGGTTTTGTTCCAATTACATTTTTGTGAATGGTTTTATTGATTTGAGTTATGTCTCCTTCAGCACCAGTGGATAGAACTGAATACAGAGTTCAATATCATGCCACTGTAAACCACACTTGAATTATTTTCGGCAACTTTGATCATTTTAAGGAATTAGAATTAATTTCTTTAACAGTTGATCAGCAAGATCAATGGGCCGAGGAGTGGCAGATGGAGTTTAATTTAGGTAAATGTGAGGTGCTGTATTTTGGAAAGGCAAATCAAGGCAGAACTTATATACTTAGTGGTCCTCGGGGGTTTTGCTGAACAAAAACACCTTGGAGTGCAAGTTCATAGTTTCTTGAAAGTGGAGTCGCAGATAGTTAAGATAGTGAAGGAGGCGTTTGGTATGCCTTCCATTATTGATCAGAGCATTGAGTGTAGGAGTTGGGAGGCCGTGTTACAGCTGTACAGGACAGTAGTTAGTCTGCTTTTAAAATATTGTGTGCGATTCTGGTCTCCCTCCTTGTAGGAAGGATGTTGTGAAACTTGAAAGGGTTCAGAAAAGATGTTGCCAGGGTTGGAGGATTTGAGCTATGGGGAGAGGCTGAACAGGCTGGGGCTGTTTTCCCTAGAGCCTCGGAGGCTGAGAGGTGACCTTATAGAGGTTTACAAAATTATGAGGGGCGTGGATAGGGTAAATAGGCAAAGTCTTTTCCCTGGGGTGGGTGAGTCCAGGATGAGAGGGCAGAGTTTTAGGGTGAGAGGGGAAAGATATTCAAGGGACTTAAGGAGCAACTTTTTCACACAGAAGGTGGTACGTGTATGGAATGAGCTGCCAGAGGAAGTGGTGGAGGCTGGTACAATTGCAACGTTTAAAAGGCATTTGGATGGGTATATGAATAGGAAGGGTTTGGAGGAATATGGTCCGTGTGCTGGCAGGTGGGACTAGTTCGGGTTGGGATATCTGGTTGGCATGGACGGGTTGGACCAAAGGTCTGTTTCCATGCTGTATATCTCTATGACCTTGTGCACTATCTGGGTGTCAGGTGGAGGCTGGTTCAGATGAGGCATTCCAAAGGGCATTGGATATTTGTTTCCATTTAAAATATGTTCAGAGTTACAGGGAAAAGACAAGCGATCAGTATTTAGTTAAAATGCAGATGTGATGAGCTGAATGACCTCCTTTGCACCCTAACACTTCTATTATTCATAGAAGAGAACAGTGCAGCACAGTACAGACCCTTCGGCCCACGATATTGTGCCGAGCATTTATCTTAACCTAAGATCAACCTAACCTACACACCCCTTAATTTACTGCTGTCCATGTCTTGTCCACCAGTCACTTGAATGTCCCTAATGTCTACAACCACTGCTGGCAATTTATTCCATAAGTTCATCATTCCCTACATAAAGAACCTACCTCTGACATCTCCCCTTTATCTTCCTCCAATCACCTTAAAATTATGATCCCTCGTGACAAGCCCTGGTGAAAAGTCTCTGGCTATCTACTCTATGCCTCTCATTACCTTGTACGCCTTTATCAAGTCACCCCTTTTCCTTCTCTCCAGTGTGAAAAGCCTGAACTCACACAATCTCTTTTCATAAGACACGCCCTCCAATCCAGGTAGCATCCTGGTAAATGTCCTCTGCACCCTCTCTAAAGGATCTACATCCTTTCTATAATGAGGCGACCAGAACTGGACACAATATTCCAAATGTGGAATAACCAGGGTTTATGGAGCTGCAGCAAAACCTTGTGGCTCTTAAACTCAATCCCCCTGTTAATGAAAGCCAAAATACCATAGGCCGCCTTAACAACCCTATCAACTTGGGTGGCAACTTTGAGGGATCTATGTACGTGGATCCCAGGATCCCGCTGTTCCTCCACACTGCCAAGAATCCTGTCTTTAACCCTGTGTTCTGCATTCAAATTTGACCTTCCAAAATGAATCATTTCGCATTTATCCAGGTTGAACTCCATCTGCCACTTCTCAGCCCAGCTCTGCATCCTGTCAATGTCTTCTTGTATCTGGATCAGTGGTGCTGGAAGAGCACAGCAATTCAGGCAGCATCCGACGAGCAGCAAAATCGACGTTTCGGGCAAAAGTCCTTCATCAGGAATCCTTTTGCCCGAAACGTCGATTTTGCTGCTCGTCGGATGCTGCCTGAATTGCTGTGCTCTTCCAGCACCACTGATCCAGAATCTGGTTTCCAGCATCTGCAGTCATTGTTTTTACCTCAATGTCTTCTTGTAGCCTGCAACAGCCCTCGACACTATCTACAACACCCCCCACCTTTGTGTCATCGGCAAAATTACTAACCCACCCTTCCACTTCTTCATCCAAGTCATTTATAAAAACTACAAACAGCAGAGGGCCAAGAACAGATCCCTGCAGGACACCACTGGTCACTGACCTTCAGGTGGAATACTTTCCATCCACTACCACTCACTGTCGTCTTTCAGCCAGCCAATTCTGTATCCAGACAGCCAAATTTCCCTATATCCCATAGCTCCTATCTTTCTGAATAAGTCTACCATGGGGAACCTTATCAAATAGGAGAAAGTGAGGACTGCAGATGCTGGAGATCAGAGCTGAAAATGTGTTGCTGGAAAAGCGCAGCAGGTCAGGCAGCATCCAAGGAGCCGGAGAATCGACTTTTCCGGCATGAGCCCTTCAGGATTCCTGAAGAAGGGCTCATGCCCGAAACATCGATTCTCCTGCTCCTTGGATGCCGCCTGACCTGCTGCACTTTTCCAGCTCGAACCTTATCAAATGCCTTACTGAAAACCATATATGCCATTTTCACTGCTTGACCTTTGTCAACTTGACTTGATATGACTTCAAAGAACTCAATAAGGTTTGTGAGGCATAATCTATCCCTCACAAAGCCATACTGACTATCAATAAAACTATGTTTTTCCTAATAGTCATAAATCCTGTCTCTCAGATTCCTTTCCAGTACCTTGCTCACCACAGATGTAAGACAGGCTGGTCTGTAATTCCCAGGGATTTCCCTATTCCCTTTCTCGAAAAGAGGAACAACTTTCACCTCCCTCCAATCAACTGGTTGTACTACTGTGGAGAGTGAGGATGCAAAGATCATCACCAGAGGTGCAGCAGTCTCATTCCTCACTTCCTATAGGAACCTTGGAAAAACCTTGTCTGGCCCTGGGGACTTATTTATCTTGATGCTTCTCAGAATTTCCGGCACATCTACTTTCTCCATATCAGTCTGTCCATGCCTATTAACCTGGTCCAGGTGTTCTCATTATCAACAAGGTCCGTCTCTCTCTGGTGAATAGTGAAACAAAAAAACTCATTAAGGGCCTCCCCTACCTCTTCAGATTCGAGGCATAAGTTCCCTCCACTATTCCTGATCGGCCCGACCCTCTCTGATCATTCTCTTATTCCTCACGTACCTTTGAGTTTTCCCTAATCCTTCCCTCCAAGACTTTCGTGCCCCCTCCTAGCTCTCCTCAGTCCATTTTTGAGGTCATTCATAGCTACCCCTGTAATCTCTAAAGCTGTGCCAGATCCTTGCTTCCTCAACCTTAAGTAAGCTTCCTTCATCCTTTTGACGAGAAGCTGTTCTGCTCTTGTCATCCAAGGCTCCTCCACCTTACCATTCCTTGCCTGTCTCAGTGAGACAAAGATATCCAAAACTCGTAACAATTGCTCCTTAAATAGCCTCCACATTTCTGTTGTGCGTTTCCCGGAGAATAATTGTTCCCAATTTATACTCCACAGCTCCTGTCCAATATGCGCTCCCCCCCCCCCACCGCCTATCTACATATTGAGTCAGGAATCCTTCCTGGACACACCTGACAAAATCGGCTCCATCCAGACCATCTGCACTGAGGAGGTTCCAGTCAATATTGGGAAAGTTGAATTCACCCATAACAACAACCCTGTTACATCGGCACCTTTCCAAGATCTGCTGTCCAATCTGTTCTTCCATCTCTCTGCTGCTATTGGGGTGGGGGGGGGGGGGGGGGGGGAGTCTATAGAAAATTCCCAATAAAATGATTGCTCCTTTCCTGTTACTGACTTCCACCCATACTGACTCCGTACACAAACGCTCCTGAACAACCTGCTTTTCTGTAGCTGTGATGACTTTCTAATTAACAATGCTACTCCCCCTCCTCTCACACCTCTCCCTGTTCTTTTTAAAAGATCTAAACCCTGCAACCTTGCCTCTGTGAAATCCATGTCTCTGTATTCAAAGTGGATCCAGCCAGGACTGGACTCAGTACTCAGTGTGAGGGTTAACCGGAGAACCGTAGAGTTTGGTGACTTTTTTATTATTCATTCAAGGTACCTGGGCTTCGTTGGCTCAGCCAGCTTTTGTTGCCCATTCCTTCTTACCCTTGAGCTCGTGGTGGTAAGCTGAGGTTTTGCAATAATGTTCACCCACCCATTGGCATTCTTGACTGCAGCCCCAAACTGATTGAATATGTTGAATTTGGAGAATTTAACAACTGTTTAATTATTGTCATTAATTTTGGAACATGATTTCATTAAGAAGCTGATTAGCATCTTAACTACACTTCAATTCTGATTTCTTTATAAGCAGTAATGAGCACACAGTATTTTAAAACCAATAGCTGAACCTTGAGCCTATCCTATGAGGCGTGCTGTCTGATGCTAATGAAAACCATATTTATGATTTCTGTTTGGCTTTTTTTAGTGACAGTGCTCAGGTTTTTCAACCCGATGTCCTGCGCAATCGGAGAAACAGCACCACTATTGTGAATCGGCACAGTCAGGTAAAGACAAACCGTGGGTGGGGGAGTGTGTGTGTGGGTGGGTGGGTTAGTGGGTTAACGTTGTGTTAACACCATGAAGTTGTAAACAGTCCTGATGGAATCATGTGTCTGAAATGGAGGTAAATCTGCTGGACATTTGTGACTCAACCTCATCGCTAGTTCTCTTCCTACTTTTTGCCATGGATTATATAATTTACCATAAACCTATTGCTATGACAGTAAAGCTGTTGATACCTGGGAATTTACTAGTATAGCTAGATCAGGAAGAGGTAATTGTTAACTGCAATTATTGGTAAGCAGCAGGAGAAAAGTTGGAGCTGTCTTTTTTTCTATATGTCAAATTAAAGCATTGACCAATAGCATTGGGGACTCTCGTTAACATCAGAGCACAAGAAACAACAGCAGGTGTAAATCACATGGTTCCATGTGCCTGCTCTCTGATTTAATATCATCATCTGCCTCATTTTCATTCTCCTGCCCACTTCCCATATCCTTATATTAGATTGAACATCTGTTTATTGCAGCATTGCATATACTGAACAATTGAGCATCCGCCTACTGTGGAATCGAGAGTTCCGAAAAGTTCATAGTCTTCGGAGTGAAGCTGTTTCTCTTTGACTGTAGGTGTACAGGATGTCTTGCTGCAATTGTGCAATTGGTGAGATATACCTGGAGTATTGTGCAAAGGTTTGTTCTCCTTATCTGACGAAGGTTGTTCTGGCTATGGAGGGAGTGCACTGGAGACTTACCAGGCTGATTCCTGAGAAAGCAAGATGGATTTATGAAGAGACTGGTTTGGTTAGAATTATATTCCCTGGAGTTTCGAAGAATGAAGGGGGATCTCATAGAAAAGTTTTAAATTCCAGCAGAATTAGAAAGGGTAAACAGAGGAAGGACGTTTCCCATGGTAGGAGAGTCCAGGACACTCAGGCTAAGGATTTGGGCAGGCTGTTTGGAGTAGGATGAGAAATTATTTCACTTGTAGAGCAGTGAGCCGATAGAATTCTCCACCACAGAAAGCGGCTGAAGACAAAACATTGAATGTTTTTCAAGAAGGAGATAGGTGTAGTTCTTAGTCTGACGAGATCAAAGATTGTGGAATGAAAGCAGAATTAGAATTAGGTTTATTGTCATATGTACTCAAATACACACATACAAGAGTACAATGAAAAGTGTACAAAGTTGCCATTTCCCGTGCTATCTTAGATATAAACAGACCTAGGGACAAAATCGCAGGTATAAATTAGAAAAACAAAGAAATAAAGGCAAAAGTTCAGCATTCCAGTCTTTCTAAAACAGGGAGTCCATGCTGGGCTTCCCCGAGGAGGCCAGGAGTCTGTGAACTAGGAAACTAAATAGGATGATCAGCCATGATTATTTGAGTAGCAAAGCAGGTTTTAAGGGCTGAATGGCCTACTCCTGCTCCTATTTTCTATGTTTCTACTGAACGTAATTTCCCTGCCTTTCAAGCAATAAACTTATTTATAAAACCCAAAATTGCTGACTCTCTCCCAATACATTCTTCTGCCTTCAAAGATCTATTTGGATAAGCTCCTAGGCAACTCTGTCTCTGCACTGTTTAGGACAATATTATTTCTCCCGATTTCTTCTGTCACTTCCTTGTATTACATTTTATCTGTACCATAATGTCTGCAGACACATCCATGTAAATGGGTGTCACATTTACCACACTTCGGTTCTCGGGCTTCTCCTCCATATCTAAGGAAGACCGGGACAAGCCCTCCTGTGACCTCCAATCCCACTTCCTATAGCAATCTGGTCTCTAAACTATCCACGCCAGATGACATATCCACTTTGAGCATAGCTACCCTTTTCAGTACCTCCTGCCCTTTCAGTTTCCAATCTATCCATTATCTCTACTATACCTGCTTCTACTAATGTTTTGACTCTTTTTAGTAAATACCAATATGAACTAATTAAATATTCTAACTTTGAGAATTGTTGAAAAAAGGAAATGCCATGAAAGCTTTTCACCTTGCAGTCATCAGGATAGATGCAGGAGTAGCAAATTTCAAAGAGAATAATACTCTATAATGTTTCAGAAACAGGATGCTGATTGGTTGTTAAGTGGACTTCCAGTAAGGCGTTTGATAAGGTTCCCATGGTAGGCTCTTGCACAAAATACGGAGGCGTGGGATTAGACCATAAGACATAGGAGTGGAAGTAAGGCCGTTTGGCCCATTGGGTCCACTCCGCCATTCAATCATGGCTGATGGGCGTTTCAATTCCACTTACACGTGGTCTCCCCATAGCCCTTAATTCTGTGCGAGGTCAAGAATTTACCAATCTCTGCCTTGAAGGCATTTAACGTCCCGGCCTCCACTGTGCTCTGTGGCAATGAACTCCACAGGCCCACCACTCTCTGGCTGAAGGAATGTCTCCTCATTTCCGTTCTAAATCGACCCCCTCTAATTCTAAGGCTGTGCCCACTGGTCCTTGTCTCCCCACCTGACAGAAACAACTTCCCAGCCTCCGCCCTTTCTAAGCCTGGCATTATCTTGCAAGTTTCTAATAGATCTCCCCAAAACCTTCTAAGCTCTAATGAATGCAATCCCAGGATCCACCACTTTCATCGTATGTTAGGCCTACCATTCCAGGGATCATCCATGTGAATCTCTGCTGGACACGCTCCAGTTCCAGTATGTCCTTCCTGAGGTGTGGGGCCCAAAATTGGACACAGTATTCTAAATGGGACCAAACTAGAGCTTTATAAAGTCTCAGAAGCTCATTGCTGCTTTTATATTCCAACTCTCTTGAGATAAATGACATTATATTCGCTTTCTTAATCACGGACTCAACCTGCAAGTTAACCTTTTAGAGAATCCTGGACTAGCACTCCCAGACCCCTTACTTTGGCTTTATGAATTTGCTCACGTTGAATTTCATCAACCATTTCCTGGACAACTCTCCTAAACTGTCTTAAATCTTCCTACAGCCGTCCCACCTCCTCAGTACTACCTGTCTGTCCGCCGAACTTTGTATCATCGGCAAACTTTGTCAGAATGCCCCCAGTCCCTTTATCCAGATCATTTATATATAAAGTGAACAGCTGCGGCCACAACACTGAACCCTGCGGGACACCTCTTGTCACTGGCTGCCATTCCGAAAAAGAACCTGTCTGCCTTCTGTCAGACAGCCAATCCTCAATCTATGCCTGTAGCTTACCTGAAACACCATGGGCTCTCAACTTACTCAGCGGCCTCCTGTGAGGTGCCCAATCAGAGGCCTTTTGGAAGTCTAGAAACTGGGTTTCCTTGGTCTAACCTACTTGATACATCTTCAAAGAACTCTAACAGGTTTGTCAGGCCCAACCTCCCCTGACTAAATCCATACTGACTTGATCTAATCCGACCCTGCACTTCCAAGAATTTAGAAATCTCATCCTTAATGATGGATTCTAATATTTTACGAACAATTGAGGTTAGGTTAGTCGGTTTATAATTTTCCACTTCTTGTCTTGATCCTTTCTTGAACAAGGGGTTACAACAGCGATCTTCCAATCATCTGGGACTTTCCCTGACTCCAGTGATTTTTGAAAGATCACAACCAATGCCTCCACTATTTCCTCAGCCCTCAGAACTCTAGGATGCAGCCCATTGGGGCTCGGAGATTTATCAATTTTTACACCTTTTAGCTTTTCTACCACTTTCTCTTTTGTAATGGCTACTATACTCAACTCTGCCCCTGACTCTCCTTAATTGTTGGGATATTACTCCTGTCTTTGAGGAGAAAGTGAGGACTGCAGATGCTGGAGATCAGAGCTGAAAATGTGTTGCTGGAAAAGCGCAGCAGGTCAGGCAGCATCCAGGGAACAGGAGAATCGACGTTTCGGGCATAAGCCCTTCTTCAGGAATGAGGAAAGTTTGTCCAGCAGGCTAAGATAAAAGATAGGGAGAAGGGACTTGGTTGAGGGGCGTCGGAAATGTGATAGGTGGAAAGAGGTCAAGGTGAGGGTGATAGGTCAGACTGGGGTGGGGGCGGAGAGGTCAGGAAGAAGATTGCAGGTTAGGAAGGCGGTGCTGAATTCGATGGATTTGACTGAGACAAGCTGGGGGGAGGGGAAATGAGGAAACTGGTGAAACCCGAGTTCATCCCTTGTGGTTGGAGGGTTCCTCGGCGGAAGATGAGGTGCTCTTCCTCCAACCGTCGTGTTGTTGTGGTCTGGCGATGGAGGAGTCCAAAGACCTGCATCTCCTTGGTGGAGTGGGAGGGGGAGTTGAAGTGTTGAGCCACAGGTTGGTTGGGTTGGTTGGTCCGGGTGTCCCAGAGGTGTTCTCTGAAACGCTCCGCAAGTAGGTGGCCTGTCTCCCCAATATAGAGGATGCAATAGATGATGTGTGTGGAGGTGCAGGTGAATCTGTGGCGGATATGGAAGTTTCCTTTGGGGCCTTGGAGGGAGGTGAGGGGGGAGGTGTGGGCGCAAGTCTTGCACCTCCTTGCGGTTGCAGGGGAAGGTGCCGGGAGTGGGGGTTGGGTTGGTGGGGGGTGTGGATCTGACGAGGGAGTCACGGAGGGAGTGGTCTTTACGGAATGCTGATAGGGGAGGGGAGGGAAATATATCTTTGGTGGTGGGGTCCGTTTGGAGGTGGCGGAAATGACGGCGGATGATGCGCTGTACATGGAGATTGGTGGGGTGGTAGGTGAGGACCAGTGGGGTTCTGTCCTGGTGGCGGTTGGAGGGGCGGGGCTCAAGGGCGGAGGAGCGGGAAGTGGAAGAGATGCGGTGGAGGGCATCGTCGACCACGTCGGGGGGGAAATTGCGGTCCTTGAAGAAGGAGGCCATCTGGGTTGTACGTGTTTGGAACTGGTCCTCCTGGGAGCAGATGCGGCGGAGTCGAAGGAATTGGGAGAATGGGATGGCGTTTTTACAGGGGGCAGGGTGGGAGGAGGTGTAGTCCAGGTAGCTGTGGGAGTCAGTCGGTTTGTAGTAGATGTCCGTGTTGATTCGGTCGCCTGAGATAGAAATAGAAAGGTCTAGGAAGGGGAGGGAGGAATCTGAGACTGTCTAGGTGAATTTGAGGTCGGGGTGGAAGGTGTTGGTGAAGTGGATGAACTGTTCAACCTCCTCGTGGGAGCACGAGGCGGCACCGATACAGTCATCGATGTAGCAGAGGAAAAGGTGGGGGGGTGGGGCCAGTAGTTGCGGAAGATGGACTGTTCCACATATCCTACGAAGAGGCAGGCATAGCTGGGGCCCATGCGGGTGCCCATGGCTACTCCTTTCGTTTGGAGGAAGTGGGAGGATTGGAAAGTGAAGTTGTTCAGGGTGAGGACCAGTCTTCCACTGTGAAGACTGATGCAAAGTATTTATTAAGTTCTTCAGCTGTTTCCTTATCTCCCAGCACTAGCCTTCCTGCATCAATTTGGATCGGCTCAATGTCTACTTTTGCTTCTCGTTTTTTTTGTTATGTATTGAAAGAAGCCTTTACTATCATTTCTAATATTACTGGCTAGCCTTTCTTCATATTTGATCCTCTCCTTCCTTATTTCTCTCTTTGTTATCCTCTGTTTGTTTTTGTAGTCTTCCCAATCTTCTGATTTCCCAGTGCTCTTGGCCACTTTATAGGCTCTCTCTTTTTCTGTGATACATTTCCTGATGGCTGTCTAATCCCCCTGGATGATCTTTCTTTTCTCTGTACTGTGTCCTCAATTACCCCCAGAAACTCCTGCCATTGTTGCTCTACTGTCTTCACCACTAGGCCTCTGCTTACAGTCAATTTTCGTCAGTTCCTCTCTCATGCCCTTGTAATTACCTTTATTTAACTGTAACACCATATTGAGGGTGATTTAGCAGTTTGGATCAGAAATTGGCTAGCTGAAAGAAGACGGGGGTGGTGATTGATGGGAAATGTTCATCCTGAAGTTCATTTACTAGCGGTGTACCGCAAAGATCTGTTTTGGGGCCACTGCTGTTTGTCATTTTTATAAATGACCTGGATGAGGGCATAGAAAAATGGGTTAGTAATTTGTGGATGACACTAAGATAAGTGGAGTTGTAGATAGTGCTGAAGAATGTTGCAGGTTACAGGGGGACATAGATAAGCTGCAGTGCTGGGCTGAGAGGTGGCAAATGGAGTTTAATGCGGAAACGTGTGAGGTGATTCACTTAGGAAGGAACAACAGGAATGAAGAGTACTGGACTAATAGTAAGATTCCTGGTAGGGTAGATGAGCAGAGAGATCCCTGTAAGTTGCAAGCCAGATTGATAGGGTTGTTAAGAAGGCATATGGTGTGTTAGCTTTTATTGGTAGAAGAATTGTGTTTCAGAGCCATGAGATCATGTTGCAGCTGTACAAAACTCTGGTGCGGCCGCACTTGGAGTATTGCATCCAGTTCTGGTTCTCGCATTTTAGGAAGGATGTGGATGCTTTGAAAAGGGTTCAGAGGATATTTGCTAGGATGTTGCCTGGTATGGAGGGAAGGTCTTATGAGGAAAGGCTGAGGGACTTGAGGCTGTTTTTGTTAGTGAGAGGTGACTTAACTGAGAAGTATAAGGTAATCTGAGGGTTAGATAAGATGGACAATGAGAACATTTTTCCTTGGATGGTGATGGCTAGCATGAAGGGACATAGCTTTAAATTGAAGAGTGATGGATATAGAACAGATGTCAGAGGTAGTTTGTTTACTCAGAGAGTAGTAGAGGCATGGGTCACGCTGCCTGAAACAGTAGTAGACTCGCCAACTTTAAGGGCATTTAAATGGTCATTGGATAAACATATGGACGATAATGGAATAGTGTAGGGTAGATGGGCTTCAGATTGGTTCCATAGGTCGGCGCGACATTGAGGTTCGAAGGGCCTGTATTGCGCTGGAATGTTCTATGGTCTATGAACTCTGGCCATCTAATCTGTTCTAACAATGCCCAGCATTACGGAGCTTATCAATTGAATAACTTCGCTTCATTTCATCGAAGGTGATTGCAGAAAATGAAAACTCGTGGTGCAGGCAGTAACATATTGACATGGATCAAAGATTGGGTGGCTAACAAGAAGCAAAGGGAAATAAGTGGATCTGCCTCAGGCTTGCAGAATGTGAATGGTATGCCACAAGGGTCAGAGCTGAGGCCTCAATTCTTTATAATTTATATAAATAATTAGGATGAAGGGATCAAATGTATAGAAGCTAAATTTACTAATATGCAAGGATAAGTAGGAAAGTGAGTTGTGAAGAAGACCTAAGGAGTCTACACAGGGATGTAGAGAGCTGAAGTGAATAGACAGAAATCTAGCAAATGGAGTACAATGTGAGAAAGTTCATTTTGGCAAAAGGAATAAAAAAGCATATTATCTAAACGGTCAGAGTTTGCAGAGCTCTGAAATGCAGAGAGATCTAGGTGTCCTAGTGCATGAATTGCAGAACATTAGTATGTGGGACATTCTAGAGCTAAGGTCATAGTTTAAAAATAAGGGATTGCCCATTTAAGACACCAGGAAATGCTGTTCTCTAGGTTGAAAGTCTTTAGAATTCTCTTCCTCAAAAGTGGTGGTGGGCATTGAAGTCCACACAAATTGAGGTGTATCTGGAGTCAGGTGACAGCCAAACTCGGTCAAAAGGCAGATTTCCGTTGTTAAAGGACATTAGTGAACCAGAGATGTTTTTATGGCAGTCTTCAAATTCTATCAGTTGCCCTAGGCATCTGGGTTACTAACAAAAATACATTGCTGGAGAAATTCAGCAGTTCTAGCAGCATCTGTGGAGAGAAAGCAGGGTTAATACGTTGAGTCCAGTGACCCTTCTTCAGAACTGGAATGCTAATCCAATGACAATGACACAAAACTATAGCTTCCTTTTTCCAAATAAACAAGAACCTCCCATTTTATAGGAAGGATGTTATTAAATTGGAGAGGGTGCAGAAAAGATTTACAAGGATGTTACTGGGACTGGAGGGTTTGAGTTATAAGGAGAGGCTAGATGGGCTAAGACTTTTTTCCCTGGAGTGTAGGAAGTTGAGGGGTGACCTTATAGAGATTTATAAACTCATGAGGGGCACAGATAAGATGAATAGCGACGGTCTTTTCCCGAGGGTAGTGGGGTTCAAAACTAGAGGGCATAGCTTGAAGGGAAAAGATTTAAAAGGGACCTGAGGGGCAACTTTTTCACACAGGGTGGTTCATGTATGGAATGAACTGCCAAAGGAAGTGCTAGATGCAGATACAGTTACAACATTTAAAAGACATTTGGTTGGGTACATGAGTATGAAGGGTTAAGAAGAATATGGGCCAAATGCAGACAAATAGGGCTACTTTAGTTTGGGAAACTTGGTTGGCATGGATGGGTTGGACTGAAGGGTTTATTTCCGTGCTACGTACCCAGAGCTCTAGCTAACTGATTCACCAGAACACAATTCCACCCAGGATCTTGGGCAAAGCAACCAAAATCACAATGGCAACTAGTCAGTTTCACACAGTGACTGCACCCAAATGTTGCACTGAGAGAGGAAGAGACACGCATGTGGAAAAGATGCATGCACCTCTGAAGTGCTTCAGCTCTAGGTCGTTGGTGCCCAGCTCTGAGACTGTTTGGTTGTGACAGTGCTATGGCACTAGATACCTTGACCAGGCAGTGCTGCATTCTTCCAAGGTTGACATTTCTCAGTTTGATCAGCGCACAAATGATATTTTTAGGTGAATTTTAAAAAAAACTTAAAATTCTAGATTTGTGATGTATTTATTTGTCTTATTTCTGTTTTGTAGATTGTTCCCTCATCACCAGTTCGTATCCCCAGTAGTAGGCTGCATCAGATTAAACAGGTAAAGCTGCGTCATCCCTCTAGAATGGTTCAAACTGAATGACCAGAGTTCAGTTTCGGTGCAGGGATTAAATGTTCAATAATAAATTGTTATTTCTGATTTCAGAGGTGAGAACATTCCTGGTGTTACACTGTTCTAGTTTGAGGTGATGTTTTTCATCAATAACCTAATTATTGTTGTTTTTTTTCCAAAGAGACACCCAAAATATTAAACTAATTGACAGACTAAAATAAAAGTATGGATCTGTGTGTAGTGGAAGCTGGTTGTGTATCAGATCCTGTAAGTCATAACACACAGAAGTAAACTGCACGATTTTATTTAAAGTTTTGTAGAGATACACTGACCTGTACCAGACCTCCTCATTCTTCAGGACAAGGAGGCATGTGACCTTTGCTGAAGACGACACTATCATTCTTTGAGTCTTTAGCAAAGTTCAGTAAATAGCCGATGATTTGTGGGTCATTTTTTTTCTACGCAATGATAATGGAGTTGGGAGAGAATTTTCGGAAATTAATTCCATTGTGAACCTGGTGAACAAAAATTGCACCCACATTGTGAACACTGATAATGTGAAATGCAGTTGAAAATATTGATAGGCATTTAACATTTGAAATGTTAGGTAAACAACCAAAAATCCTCACCAGGAAGTAAAGTTTTGTGGTCAGGAAATAGAAGATTTTCAATAGATATTCAGCTGAATTGGAATAGTCAAGTTGTCAAAATGAAATCCCTTTAAAATAGTATCAGACATAATGATGCAGAGTGTGATGTTAGGGTTAGAAGGTGTGATAATGAAATTTCTTGATATTGATGGGTTATGGTCAACCTTATTTATAAGATCCACATTATGCAGATCTACTGGTTGAACCTATTGATCGGAAACTTGTTGATTGTGGAAACTGGATCTTACTTGCTCCCTACCATGGAGCAGCAAAGTCCAGCTAATGACACACCACTCGCTTTTGCTGTCCATCTATTCCTGGTTTATTTAAGAAATAATTGCTAACTTCTATTTTAAAACTATCATTGCATGCTCAGACATCCTGAGCTCTTCTTTGTTCAGAATACAGTGAGTGGAAAAAATTTGACTGGATTTAATGTATCAAAACTCTCTGATCTTAAAAATACTAGAAGGTCTTAGCATCTGTTTACAAATGCAAATATGATTTATGAAATCAGCTGTGCATCAGCTGCATTGATGTCAACATCTGCAAACGCAGCACAAACATCACGAGACTTCCTTCTTTCCAGTGGTCTAAAACGGACATTAACCTCAAAATCAAATCTTGTCCTGTGTGTTAACTACTTAAAAACTAGACGTTGACACTGGACTGTCAGTGTAAGGATGGTGCCAGGCCCTCAGTGTAAGGGCGGGAGAAGGCAGATTTTATTAAGGTAGGATCTGGCCAGGATAGCTAATTGAGTCTACAGCAGATCAGTGGGAGGTAATCAGAAAGGTACTGGGGGCAATCAACGCCCAAAATGTTCCCTTTAGGGTGAAATGTACGAGCAACAAGCCCAGAGAATCCTTGATATCTTGGAATATTCCAGAGAGACCCATTGTAATATTCTGCTGCTGAGGCGTTGTTGCCCTTCAGAGTTACAAAGTTCAGTTTCTGTGCTTCTGTCACTTTGAGGCTACGCATATTTTAGAGGAATTCTTACATAAACTGACAGTGTGCGTGCTCAAACCCAGAGAATCCCTGTACTGTCATGTCTCAAGTTACCCCTGTGGTTGAAAATATAACACAATAGTACTCGAAGACTTGATTTTTTTTTCTTTAAATAGGAAGAAGGAATGGACCTCATGAACAGAGAGACAGCTCATGAGAGGTAAGATTGGAGCCACATATTTATTTAAATTTGCAATCAGAATCTTTGCTGCCACTAAGCAGTTTCTAACTGTATTTCTTTCACCACCGGACATTCGAGACATACTTGTTTCCAAGAGTTTTCATATTCAGAGCAGCCGTTTCATAATGTGGTGATGTTTTATGAATGTTACATTTCTTGATATCAAGATTCATCACTCTGCTCTTAGTTTGCTCTCGCTGTGTTTTGTAACATAGAACATAGAAGAATACAGCGCAGTACAGGCCCTTGGGCCCTCGATGTTGCGCCGATCCAAGCCCACCTAAACTACACTAACCCACTATCCTCCATATACCTATCCAATGCCCTCTTAAATGCCCATAAAGAGGGAGAGTCCACCACTGTTACTGGCAGGGCATTCCATGAACTAACGACTCGCTGAGTGAAGAACCTACCCCTAACATCAGTCCTATATCTACCCCCCCTTAATTTAAAGCTATGCCCTCTTGTAATACCCGACTCAATACGCGGGAAAAGGTTCATACTGTCGACCCTATCTAACCCCCTAATCATCTTGTACACCTCAATCAAGTCACCCCTAAACCTTCTTTTCTCTAGTGAAAACAGCCCCAAGTGCCTCAGTCTTTCCTCATACGATTTTCCTTCCATACCAGGCAACATCCTGGTAAACCTCCTCTGCACCCGTTCCAATGCCTCCACATCCTTCCTATAGTATGGCGACCAAAACTGCACACAATATTCCAGATGCGGCCGTACCAGAGTCTTATACAACTGCATCATGACCTCAGGACTCCGGAACTCAATTCCTCTACCAATAAAAGCCAGTACGCCATATGCCTTCCTCACCGCACTATTTACCTGGGTGGCAACTTTCAGAGATCTGTGTACATGGACACCAAGATCCCTCTGCTCATCCACACTACCAAGTATCCGACCATTAGCCCAGTACCCCATCTTTTTGTTATTCTTCCCAAAGTGAATCACCTCGCACTTAGCTACATTGAATTCCATCTGCCACCTTTCTGCCCAGCTCTGCAGCTTCTCTATATCCTGCTGTAACCTGCCACATGCTTCCTCACTGTCAACAACTCCTCCGACTTTCGTGTCATCCGCAAACTTGCTCACCCAACCTTCTAACCCCTCTTCCAGGTCATTTATAAAAATGACAAACAGCAATGGTCCCAAAACAGATCCTTGCGGAACACCGCTAGTGACGGCACTCCATGAAGAAACTTTGCCATCAACTACTACCCTCTGTCTTCTTCCATCCAGCCAATTCCTAATCCAAACCTCCAACTCACCCTCAATGCCATATCTCCGTATTTTCTGCAGTAGCCTACCATGGGGAACCTTATCAAACGCCTTACTAAAATCCATATATACCACATCTACCGCTTTCCCCTCATCAACCTCCTTCGTCACCTTTTCAAAGAATTCAATAAGGTTTGTGAGGCACGACTTGCCCTTCACAAAACCATGCTGACTATCCTTGATCACATTATTCCTATCTAGATGTGCATAAATCCTATCCCTTACAATTCTCTCTAAGACTTTGCCCACAACAGAAGTGAGACTCACCGGCCTATAGTTACTAGGGCTATCCCTACTCCCCTTTTTGAACAAGGGAACCACATTTGCTATCCTCCAGTCTTCTGGGACTACTCCTGTAGACAATGAGGACATAAAAATCAAGGCCAATGGCTCTGCAATCTCCTCCCTTGCTTCCCAGAGAATCCTAGGATAAATGCCATCAGGCCCAGGGGACTTATCTATTTTCACCTTTTCCAGGATTTCCAACACCTCTTCTCTACATACCTCAAAGCTATCCATTCTACTTATTTGTGCCTCAGTATTCTCATCGACAACAATGCCCTGTTCCTGAGTGAATACTGAAGAAAAGTATTCATTCAGTGTCTCCCCAATCTCTTCCGCCTCCACACGCAACTTCCCCCTACTATCCTTGACTGGACCTATTCCTACCCTAGTCATTCTTTTATTCCTAACATACCTATAGAAAGCCTTAGGGTTTTCCCTAATCCTATCTACTAAGGACCTTTCATGTCCCCTCCTTGCTGCTTTTAGCTCTCTCTTCAGGTCCTTCCTGGCTACCCTATAACTCTCAATCGCCCCAATTGAACCTTCACGTCTCATCTTGAGATAGGCCGCCCTCTTCCATTTAACAAGGGATTCCAATTCCTTATTAAACCACGGCTCCCTCGCACGACTCTTTCCTACCTGCCTGACAGGTACATAATTATCAAGGACACTCAATAGTTGCCCCTTGAACAAGTTCCACATATCATTTACACTCTTGCCTTGGAGTCTACTTTTCCAAGCCACACATCCTAAGTCATGCCTCACCGCATCATAATTTCCCTTACCCCAGCTATAATTCTTGCCCTGTAGTACACACTTATCCCTCTCCATCACGAGTGTAAAAATCACCGAATTATGGTCACTATCCCCAAAGTGCTCACCTACCTCTAATTCTAACACCTGGCCTGGTTCGTTACCCAGAACCAAATCCAGTATGGCCTCACCTCTTGTTGGCCTGTCTACATATTTTGTATTTCCAAACTGTGCTCAATCTGTCTCTGGATTTTGCTGCTTCTTAAGACCAGTTGTGTCTTGGCTTTCCTTGTTAATCCTGAGTGTGCTTTATAAACAGGGGAGTACAGGCAGCAATGCAGATGAGTGTTTCATGGGAAGAGAGCTTGAATCTGGTGAGTCATCAATACACATGGAGAAATGTCCTTTGTTATCGAACTCTTAGTAGCTGCTTCGAACCACAGTTACTTCCAGTTCTCGGGAGGAGTGATAATGTGCTCCTTGAGAAAGTAATCCAGTGAAGTAACACTTTTTAATAGATTATTCCATTCAGTGCAGCTCATTTGTCAGCGACTGAAAAATCTCCAGGTATGATCAGATATGGCAGGAGGAAAACTTAAAATATTTCTTACTTTAATCCTTTCGGATTCTGAATGAGTCCAGGCACTTGATACCTTCACAGACACAGTTTGATGAACAGTGTCAGATTAAAGTGAGACATGAATTCCAAACAGATGTAAACTGAGCGCATGTATAGAAACTGAACCACTTACAAAGACAGAAATATGTTTTGTAGTCTCTCTGCATTGTTTCCTCACAAAGAGACTACGATCTAACTGTACCTATGTTTATGGCTGAAGAGGTAGTCAAATTGTACACTGGTCTGGCAGCATCTGTGGAAAGAGAAACCAAGTTAATGTTTTGAGTCCAGTATGATTTGAAGAGCAGTCATAACATGTTGAAACGTTAACTTTGTTTCTGCCTCCACAGATGATGCCAGACATGCTGAGTTTCTCCTGAACTTTGTTTTTACTTTTATTTAACTATGCACGGTACACCTCAGTGATGCAATCTGTTTAACTTGTGAGAGGGTGTGTAATGGACAGTTTAATTAATGCACTTATGGGAGTACATAACATACTGCAGTCTGGTTATTGCTGTCTAGTCCAAGTAGAAACTAGAACTCTGTTTAAGGCGTGTCCTTTGTGAGAGTAATCTTGTGTTGTTCTGTTCACTTAGAGTGATAATGACCTGGATAAATCTGCCTCGCCAAAGCGTATTGACTTCATTCCGGTGTCACCAGCTCCGTCACCAACCAGAGGAATCGGAAAGGTAGGAGCTGTTACAGAGAGTAACCTGGACTGATCTGAAAGCAGGAGAAAGTGAGGAATGCAGATGAAAGCAACCAAGTTATCATTTGTCAGACTTTTTCAAAGAGTTATCCCAGCTGTCTAATGGGGAGTCATTGTAAAGAAACCAAGTCTATTGGAAATTGATCGCACTTATCAGCATAATATTGATCTCAACACTTCCATTGTTCATTGTGCGTGAGTGGAGGTCTGTGGGAGGTTGGCTGAGGGGAAGCAGGGAGATGGGTTGGGGTAGAGATTGCGGTAGTGTGGAAGTCTGGTTGATGGGGCCGGGGCAGAGTCACAGTGATAGAGCATGCTATTGGTGTGGGAGAATTGAGGAAGAGGGAGATGGGTGGGGGCACAGGAGGTGTTTGGTGGGGTGGAATTTAGATAACTGCACTCAGGGAAGGTGGGGGGAGTTGGATAGGTGAGTGGGGGAGTTGGTGGGGAGAGGTGGAGAAGGTTATGGAAGAAGGGGAAAGGGGTTGCGTTTTTGATTGAGGCAAGTATCACAGCAGTAATCAGAGATGAAATAACTGAAGGGTCATCCAATAGGGCTTTGTGGGTGGAGCTAAGAAATCGGAAGGGGATGGTGACATTATTGGGGTTGTACTATAGGCTCCCAAATAGTTCATGGGAATTAGAGGAACAAATATGCAAGGACATTGGGGAGACTTGCAGAAGCAATAGTGTTGTCATAGTGGGGGATTTTAATTTTCCAAACATAGACTGGGACTGCCAAACTTTTAGGGGCTTAGATGGGGTGGAATTTGTTAAGTGTGTTCAAGAAAGTTTGCTCAAGCAGTATATAGAGGGTCCTACTTGGGTAGGGGCAAAACTTGACCTATTCTTGGGGGGGGATAGGGCAGATTAGGTGACTGAGGTGACAGTGGGGGAGCACTTTAGAACCAATGACCATCGATCTATTAATCATAAAATAGTTATGGAGAGGGACAAAACTGGTCCACAGCTTCAAGTTCTAAACTGGGGCAAGGTGAATTTTGGTGGAATTAGACAGGAGCTTGCAGGGGTTAATTGGAGTAATTTGTTTGCAGGCAAAGGGACCTCTGACAAGTGGGAGGCCTATAATCCTGTGAGGGTGAAGGCCAAGGTTGGCAGGAATGGGGAATCCTGGATGACAAGAGATATTGAGGCTTTGACCAGAAAAAAGGAGGAGTGGCTCAGGTACAGGCAGCTGGGATCAAGATTAGGGTGAATCCAAAGAGGTACTTTAAGTAGATTAAAGGAAAAAAAGAGAGACTAGGCCTCTCAAGGACCAAAGTGAACATGTATGTGTAAAACTGCAGGAGATGGGTAAGGTTTTCAATGAATATTTTTCTTCTGCATTTACTGGGAAAGACATGAAGACTTGGGAACTTGAGGAAATTAGTGGCTATATCTTAGGGACAGTCCATATCACAGTAGAAGAGGTGTTGGATGTGTTAGAATGTATGAAGGTGGATAAATCTCTTGGTCCTGACCAGATATATCCAAGAACACTGCAAGAGGCTAGAGACGAAATTGCGAGGGCTCTGGCTCATATTTTTGCGTCATCGTTAGCCATAGTCCTGGAAGACTGGAGGGTAGCGAATGTTGTGCCCTGATTCAAGAAGGACTGCAAAGAAAAGCCTAGGAACTGTAGACCAGGAAGCCTAATGTCTGTGGTGAGTAAGTTACTTGAGAAGATTCTGAGACAAGATGTACATGCATTTGGAAAGACAGGGTTTGATTAGAAGTAGTTTGTTAAAGTTCCTTGATGAAGTGACCAAGAAGGTTGATGAGGGCAGCGCAGTAGATGTAGTCTATATGGATTTCAGTGAGGCCTTTGATAAAATTCCACATGATAGACTGCTCTGGAAGGTGAGATTGCATGGAATCCAGGGCGAGCTGGCAAATTGGATACACAACTGGCTTGATGGTAGGAATCAGAGGGTAATAGCGGAAGGATGCTTGTTGGACTGGGGGCCTGTGACTAGTGGAGTGTGTCAGGAGTTGGCGCTGGGCCCATTGCTGTTTGTTATCGATATCGATGATTTGCATGAGAATATAGAAAGCATGATTAGTAAGTTTGCCAATGATGCTTACACAGGAGGTATCGTGGACAATGAGGAAGGTTATCAGAAATTGCAGCAGGACCTTGATCAGCTGGGGAAGTGGGCTGAGAAATGACAACTGGAAATTAATATAGATATGTGTGAGGTCTTGCATGTTGGAAAGTCAAATCAAGGTAGGAGTTTCATGGTGAATGGTAAGGCCTTAAGGAAGGACAGAGGGACCTTGGAGTTCAGGTGTATGGTTCTCTGAAAGTGGAGTCCCAGGTAAACAGGGCAGTGAAGAAGGCTTTTGCCACAATGGCCTTCATCAATCAGGGCATTGAGTATAGAAGTTGGGAAGTTATGTTGCAGTTGTACAGGATGTTGATGAAGCCACACTTGGGAGTATTGTGTTCAGTTTTGGTTGCCTTGTTACAGGAGGGATGTTTTAAACTGGAAAGAGTGCAGAAGAAATTTACAAGGATGTTGCCGGGACTCAATGATCTGAGTTATAGGGAGAGATTGGACAAGCTGGGATTTTTTTCTTTCGAGCGTAGTAGACAGAGGGGGGGATCTTATAGAAGTGTACAAGATCGTGAGAGACATGGATAGGGTGAATGCACTCAGTCTTTTTCCCAGGGTTGGGGAATTGTGGACGAGAGGGCATCAGTTTAAGGTTAGAGGGGAAAGAATAAAAGGGAACCTGAGAGGCAACTTTTTTACACAGAGGGTGGTACTCATGTGGAATGAGCTGCCAGTGGAAGTGGTTGAGGCAGATACATTAACAATATTTAAAAGGCATTTAGACAAATACATGGATAGGATAGGATTAGAAGGGCCAAGTGCAGGGAAATGGGGTTAGTGAGGATGGACATTTTGATTGGCATGGACCAGTTTGGGCCAAAGGGCCTGTCTCCGTGCTGTAGGACTCTGACTCTAAACATTTGGATGACTAAGTAGGGTGAATGAGAGAGAGGGAAGCAGTTAGATGGGAGAGTGAATCAGATGATGGTACTAGGGGTGAGTGGATGTGAGCCGTTATGAGACTGCTTTCTGGTGACAGGAAATGGGAAAGTTGGAGGGGGTTGGTGGATTGAGTTGGGACTCCACTGGCAGTGCTGCAGCCTGTTGGTGATACAGTGCAAAGTCATCTTCAATGATCTGGATACTCTGAAGTGGAATTGAAAGGTCGACTTTCTGACTCTGCAATAAGATTCAACCCAATGAAGCCTGGCTTTACTGATAGGTGCGAGCATCTTGTACCTGTTTATATTCAGGCAAATAGGCTTTCTGTGGTGGATTTCTGGACCAGTGGATGTCAGCTTCCTCTTGGTGATTTGCAAATGTTCAAAAAACCCTGCTTGCACTTTCATTTGATTAAAAGAAAGGTCCAAATTGAATCTCAAACTTTAAGTCTGCTGTCTCAATTCAACCTTCCTTGTTTTTAAATATATTTCAGTCTCTACGTGTGAAAGCCTTCCTACTCACTGCTGACAGGACTGGAGTTTTCCCTTTTGGATATTGATAACATGTGACTTTTCTGCCTCCCGCTCCCTACAGCAATGCTTCTCGCCCTCCTTGCAGATCTTTGTGAGCAGTAATGGGCTCCCTCCAAGCCCCACCCCTAGCCCAACAAGGAGGTTTGCCACGTGAGTACTCCCTGGGAATTTTGTTGATTCAGAAAAGTTTCTTTGAATCTTATGAATTTGGTGTGCCCTGAGCTATATTATGGTGATGTTTTTAAAGAATTTACTGCCTGGAAATGGGTGTCACTGGCAAGTCTGGCATTTATTGCACATCCTGAATTATCCTGACATAGTGAATTGGAATTAGGGTACAGCTGAGCGTCCAAGAAACAGAATCACAGAATTAAAGGCCATCTAAATAGAGTTGCCTCTGGGTATTGCTGTTTTTATAGATCTTTCTCTGGATCACTGACACCCCACATACAGAGGAGGACTTGCAAACTTTTGTTGTACTGGCCAATTAATTTTAATATTGACAAAGTTAATAGTGTATTTGCAACAAAAAATAAGAAAGACTCATTTACTGGAACATAAAAGTGTAAATACGATAGAGATTCAGAATCAAAGTCAGATTCTGCTCACTGCGCGCTCTCTGCTCACTGCGCTCTCTGCTCACTGCGCGCTCTCTGCGCGCTCTCTGCTCACAGCGCGCCCTCTGCTCACAGCGCGCCCTCTGCTCACAGCCCGCCCTCTGCTCACAGCCCGCCCTCTGCTCACAGCCCGCCCTCTGCTCACAGCCCGCCCTCTGCTCACAGCCCGCCCTCTGCTCACAGCCCGCCCTCTGCTCACAGCCCGCCCTCTGCTCACAGCCCGCCCTCTGCTCACTGCCCGCCCTCTGCTCACTGCGCGCCCTCTGCTCACTGCGCGCCCTCTGCTCACTGCGCGCCCTCTGCTCACTGCGCGCCCTCTGCTCACTGCGCGCCCTCTGCTCACTGCGCGCCCTCTGCTCACTGCGCGCCCTCTGCTCACAGCCCGCCCTCTGCTCACAGCCCGCCCTCTGCTCACAGCCCGCCCTCTGCTCACAGCCCGCCCTCTGCTCACAGCCCGCCCTCTGCTCACAGCCCGCCCTCTGCTCACAGCCCGCCCTCTGCTCACAGCCCGCCCTCTGCTCACAGCCCGCCCTCTGCTCACAGCCCGCCCTCTGCTCACTGCGCGCCCTCTGCTCACTGCGCGCCCTCTGCTCACTGCGCGCCCTCTGCTCACTGCGCGCCCTCTGCTCACTGCGCGCCCTCTGTTCACTGCGCGCTCTCTGCTCACTGCCCGCCCGCTCTCTGCTCACTGCCCGCCCGCTCTCTGCTCACTGCCCGCCCGCTCTCTGCTCACTGCCCGCCCGCTCTCTGCTCACTGCCCGCCCGCTCTCTGCTCACTGCCCGCCCGCTCCTCACTGCCCGCTCCTTGCTCGCTGACCGCGCTCTGCTCGCTGCCGCCCCACCCTGGGTGTCATATGTGTTATGATATGGGGTATAGGCTTGTGGGCAGTGTGAGTGTAATCAGCTTCTTTAATGAATTCTAACTGCAGTGACTGTCCCCAGTGGAACAGTGGAGATGCGCTCATTTTGTGTGATGTGAGACATCATGGTGGCATATGTTACATCTGCTGCCTTAACCTGTCAAGGAGATCATCACAAATATATACATCTAATTGATTTTGTTATAAAAAGTACAGTTTTTATTTAATGATAAAGATCAGTGCTTTTCTGCAGAAGTGAATTTGACAATATTTCTGAAGTTAAAGTTTTGAAGGATAATTTTCTGCAGATATCTGAATACTTTACTGGTGTTTGCTGTCCTGTGGTCTTGGGGAACTCTTCAGTTCACAGCCCAAGTGAGACTACTGAAACCAAAACTTGTGCTAGTTTTCAGCAGCTGTTGATAGTTGGGTTTTGTTTTTGCCATTGATTACTAAAGGGATGTTTGAAGTTGTTGAGCTGGACCCGGTGTAGTTTTAAAGTATTGATTTCTGTTATGATTTCAGTCGGAGAAGCCAGAGCCCAATCAACTGCATCAGGCCGAGTGCACTGGGGCCTTTGAAACGAAAAGGTAACCGTTCTGTATAAAATGTTGTTTTTCTTTTGAAAAGACAATTTATTGTCCTGTCAAGTGCCATCAAAACTACAATTGATTGGCTCTGGATTAAAAACAATCCTAGATTTAAATCTCACTTCTACACTGGGTGCAGAATCCAGTCTGACTCCTTCCAAGAAAGTCGTTTTGAGCTGATAGGTTTATTCAAACAATCCCTTGGCACTCTCTCAATAAAAGCAGGAGTATCCTTCGGTTAGCTCCATCAAAATTCATTAAGTTATCATTTTTGTCATTGCTGGTTGCACTATCTTACTATGTGAAACAAGAGTGCCCAAACTTGAAAAAAATTCAACAGATTGCCTTGACAGGGTGAAAGGTGCAAATACAAATTTTAAAAATCAACTACTGAAGCAGTCCACATCCATATACAGCAAGACCTGGTCTGATAGGTTGCAAGCAACATTCACGTCATAAAAGTGCAGCCAATAACCATTTTGAGATGTTTTTTATGAGATGGTTTTCTGGATTGATACATTGAGGAACCAACTAGAAAATAAGCGACACTAGACTGGGTATTGTGTAATAAGGAAGTAATAATTAGCAATTCAACTGTTTCAGATCCCTGGGGGAAAAATTGGATCAAAGAATGATAGAATTCTTCATTTAAGATGGAGAATGACATAGTTGATGCTGAGATTAGGGCCCTAAATTTAAATTGAAGCAACTGTAATAGTATGAAGATTGAGCTGGCTATGATAACTTGGGAAAAATTACTTAAAAGATGTTGGTGATTAAGCAATGGCAAACATTTAGCGATAGAGGAATTGCAACAATTGTTTATTCCTGTCTGGTTCTGTCACTTCACAGCAGCTGTCCTGCAGTGTAGCTCCCTCACTGTTCAGCTGTGGGACTATCAGCCAAGATATTGCATTCATGTTTCTGGATTGAGTCGTGAACTTTTTTATCTTCTGACTCCAAGGCAAGAGTAATTTCCAACCACAGCTGACCTTTTCTTGCACAGACAAACAATGTCTGTAGTTGTAGCAATTAATGTTTAATTCTAATTCCAGGTGATATGGAGTCTGAAAGCCAACCGAAGCGACTTTTCCAAGGAACAACAAATATGCTGTCCTCTGATGTCACACAATTGCCAGAACTTGGCTCGTGGTGAGAACTCCATTTGCTTCACTTCATTGCTGCTCTCCGTCAATGTTTCCTGTGTTGTGTGCCTCCATCTGTTGTTTCAAATTATAATTGTGCAAACAAGGAGTAGTGGGAGGCCATTCAGCACTGATCCTGCTCCACCAATCAATGCAATCATAGCTCATCTAGTTGTAACTATCTACATTTCCAACTACCCCAATAACTTTTCACATCTGCAAACGTAACCAAAGAACTGCAGATGCTGAAAATCGGAAACAAAAACAGAAAAAGCTAGAAAACCACTGGCAGAGTCTGCGGAGAGAGAAAAAAGTTGACCTTACAAATTAACGTAGTTAGTTTGTGATTCTTCTTTGTAACTTGTGACAATTTCACAATTTTGACATATTGTAGTCTATTTGCCACTAATTTGCCCACTTCCTTAACCTATTTATATCCTTTTGCAGCGTCTTTATGTCCTGTTCACAACTTACTTTTCTACCTATTTTCACTCATAGGTTGTGGGCTTCACTGGCTGGGCTAACATTGATTGCCATCTCTAGTTGTCATTGGAGTAGCTTGAGTGGCTCACTCAGCCCTTTCAGAGAGTTGTAGTTCTGGCTGCAAACAAGGACAGTAGTTTCCTTCCCTTAAGGATATTAGTGAACACAATGGGGTTTAATGACAATCAACAATGATTTGATGATCATCATTAGACATTTAATTTCAGATATGGTGGGATTTGAGTCCAAGTCCCCAGAACACTGCCTGGATCTCTGAATTACTAGGGGCCAGTGACACTGCCATTGGGCTTATTGTCTCCTCTAAATTTAGTAAACATATCTTCAGATAAGTAATTTCTGCAAATTTTACATTGTTGTGGTCCCAGAAACTGATTCCTATGGCATACTATTTGTTGCATTTTGTCAAATCCATTTATATGTTCTGCTTCCTTTAATCAGCCAGCCTTCTACCATACCAATATCCTGACGCAACACCGTGGCCTTTTATTTTCCTCAATAATCTTTGATGTGACATGTTATCAAATACCTATTCGAACGCTTAAATAAATACATCCACTGGTTCCCCTTTATCCATGACATTTGTTAGCTCCTCAAATAGGTCCAGTAGACTAGTCAAACAGATATCCTCTTTGCAAAACCTCATTCCTGTAATATGTCTGTTTTATCCCTGTAACATGTACATTGTCCTTGGGAATTGTGATTTGGAATTCCACATGCAGCCTGTGGTTTCCTTGCTGTTCAGTGTAACAGCTTGCATATATGGGAGCACCTTAGCAAAGGGACTGCAACAGTTTCAAGGTGGCCGACAAGCAACACTTCAAGGCTGCTCAGGATGAACAAAGGCATTTTGAGCCCTACTCTTGGAGACTTGCTGAGAGTCAATTGGATGTGATTCGGCAACTTTGCAGGTCGGTTCTGAAGAGGTAATCTCATGCCTGGGCTACTTGAGAATTACCAACTGGAGTTCTTGCTGCTAAATGCTATTGCGCTTCTAAAGTTGTGGCTGAGTTTTTGCTTTAATCATTGCTAATGTTTTTGTTTGCTTTCTCTTTCAGTGCGATTCGAAGTAGTGATCTGTTTCTCAGTCTTTCAACAGACTGCCTGGATGGCAGCAGCAGCAATGGTAGTTCAAGTCAGGATTCACCAGCAAAATCAAGTGCAGTGCGAGAGTCTCCGGTGACGACGTCTGATTTCTGCTCGTCATTCACTGGAGGACCTGGCCTTTCACCAAAGTGACTCTGTCTATTCTAAAGGAATTTTGGAAACAGAGAATTTGGGAACAGAGTCTACATCAAGTATAACCTGGTGTAAACATGTGGTGCCATTAATATATGTAATTGTGTAGAAGAATGTCAGTGTTAATGAACTGGTTGTTGTAATTCTGAGAAATATTTTCTCCCTTTTTAATTTTTCCTTGAAATTGATCATTTATTTTTTGCACCAACTTGGAATCTTGAGAAATTCTGAAATGTCTCCTGCCAGAATTATAAGGTTTTGACTTTTAGTTCTACTTTCACAAGCAGATTCTAAATGCAGCACAAGTTTATCCTTTTCAGATACTTATGGGCTTTACTTTTTATGAATAGCACTAAAAGGAAGTGGTTCTTGACTTGAATTTATTTTGAAGCTGTTGTTAAATAGATTGCGCTTAACTTAAGCAAGCAAAGCAACCTTGAGCCGGGTGCTGATAGTTTTACTGTAATGGGAGAGGTGGGAGTATGGATTGAAAGCTCTCTTGATTTCCATTAGTCCTTTTGTACAGATTCTGTTACTTCAGTTATTTCTTTGTTGAATGATTATTGTAGAAGCACCTTTTACAGAGTCTCGCAGTTACCTTTATAGTCAGGGTACTTGTGGAGCTATTAACAGACATGTGCATAGTGTAACATACCAGAAGGGAGACTTTGGTCTAATTTAATATAGTGTTTCATAACTCTCCAAGCCACCACCACAACATGACTTGTGTATAGTCCATAGATCCCTATGAAGAGTTTCACTGGCTTTTGGGAAAATAATTTTAGTTAAATAGAGCTGTTTGTTGTTTTCCCACAAACTTTTTTGTGTGTTATTAACTTTTTCTTGCCATGTGTTGTGATAGAATGTTGTATAAACATGTGTTTAATTTTTTGTGTTCTTGTTGTTGTTGTTGGACTTACACCTGACTTGCCAGGACACTGAACTGTCTCCTGCTTAACAACATGCTTATTTTTCCATGTTTATGCAAAAAGGAAAATCAGGCTTCAGAACGAGGAGAAACTGATGGGTGTGTGGTTCTGAAATACTGTATCGAATGAAAATATATATTGTGTATATATAAAAGAATTTTGCAGCATCACTTTTATCCGCATTTGTGAAAATCTTTGAGAGCGATCGATAATTAATATTAACTGCAGAGTGTTAAGTTGTCACAAGGCTTGATCATCTTGTGCAGCAGATGCACTGAATCGACTTGTTTCTGTGTTCCAAGGTGGAGTCTGTCTCATGCTTGGGCATTTCAATCTTCAGTCAGAACCACTAAAGAGGGATGTCACTGACACAAAGCCTGCAGATTACAGCTATACACAATATAGGTCAAAGTTTGTATAAATGCAAGGATTATTACAAGTGAACTCTGGGTCTTGATATTTAACTGTGATCATAACTTATTGAAGAAATTAAGAATAAATTGGTAAAAAGCAGTGAATAAGAGCTGCAGAACAAGAAAAACACAGAGGTTCTCAGGGACTTTGAGTACCTACGAAGCTTATACCTTACCAGTAGCAAAAAACTTGTACCCCGTAAATTCAGTGTTAGAGCTGGTAGCATATATACTCTCAACCTATCATCCTGATGAGGACAAGTTCTCTCTCCCAGTGGAACCACTTTCAGTGCTTTGTTATAATCTGTCAGCCACCCTAGTCTGCTGCTGACCTTCCCGAGGGAGGTCAATCAAGCCAGACTCCAAAGGCCCTGCTGGAACTCCTGAAAGCTGTTTGCAATCTCGTCTGGTAAAAGGCTGCTGACTTTCACCAGAAAGCTATTCCAGTAGCGCTTTGGCGGTACAATTGGATAGGGAAATGAATAGGTACTAAAAGAATGTACATTAGGGAGTAATTATTATTTACTTTAAATTAGAACTAATTGGATTAGGTTTTGGAATTTATGTTTATACTGGTGAAAGTGAGTGCAACATGGAAAAGCATGGATTTCAAACATTAGAAATGAGAGAATCAAATGGTAACAAAGAGTGATAAATTTAAAACAATCATTATCATACAAGAGAAAAAATTAGGTAAACTACTGAAACTAAAGGAAGCCAAGTCCCCTGGACCTGATGCCGTGGTTTTGGGCATGAGGGAACTGCTGCCAAACTTGCTTGCTGTAGTAAATGACTAAATTTAATGCCAACAGCTTCAAGGAATTAATTAGTTCCCCCTTTGTACTTAGACTGAAAACAAAGTTCTCAACATTAAAAGGATTACATTTCCTTAGTGAAAATCTCATCCTTCACATTTTGTTGAGGTCTCCATCTTATTGCTGTATGATCATATGTAATACCTTTATTAAATTAACAAAGGTTTATTTATTGTCATTTTAAAAACATTTATATTCCTTAATTCAAATCACAAAAATAATGAAAAATTAAAACACCAATGAGTGATTGGTCTCATTCTAGTCCCATTCAGCGCAAATCATTTTCTAACACCTTGTACAAGTGACTGCCACAATAGGAACTTAATTGCTTGATAATCCAGTTTATGAGGTAGAAATGAGAGTCTGTATATATTTAATTGCTAATTTGCTGCATGTCCTTTATTTTTTCCTACCAATTATTTGGTTCTGACCATGTACAATAATGGAATCATATGGATTGTGTGACAGACTGTGGGGTCATGCACTATTTACAAATCCACATCAGTTAAAGGAGTCAGAAATTGTAAAGTGCCATTCTCACAATGGAAAAAACAAAATGTTAAAATCTGTTCTCAAAAATAACTTTATTAAAATGTTTAAATAAATTGTATAAATCATGATGTAAACATTTACAAATTGTCATATTGGTACTTTTTTTTAAAAACATAAATGACATTGAAACAGAAAATCTGCAGATGTCTGTTTACACAGCACATTTCACTCACCCATGAGTTCTCAAAGGGGCAACACCCCCTCTACTTGTAGTTTGCTCCGTAGGGTAATTCCCGACACCAAGTACTCACAATCTGCTTGCTGTATCCGTAACAGTTTAAACACAATTTAACTCACATTCAGTAATTCAGAATTTTAATAAGTTGCTTTGCAGAAGACCTGACAATTGTTTAAAACAATTTTTAAATACATTTATTTTTTGTTGTGGGGAGCAGCCTTGGCAGCTGGGTAATTTCTGTTTGACACAGTTCGGCGATTAAGCATCTCTGAGCAAGACAGCCACAAATTTAGATAGGAGCTCCTGCAGGATGGGCTGTTAATTGCTTGCCCTTAGCCCACTGCCTAATAAGTTATAAACTGCCAATTTCATTTATTACCCCTTTTTATTTTGTTTTATTTGAAAAACTGATCATTACAGTATAATCTGACTGGAAGCATTAACCAGTCTCCACGCATTGCAAACTAATAGCTCAACACTGAATGTCCAGACATTGAAACTGAAATGCTATTTGACTGTGGAAGGTATCACAGTTCCTTGTCTAGAATCCAATTATCCCTTCATTTCAGCTCTTTCTTTATAGACTCTGGAGTTAATGCCAGCTGATTTCTGTAGCTGAGGGGACCAAAGCCCAGCTGTTAAATCTGGAGTTATTCAGTGTGGAAAAAGAGGAAACCAGATCCAACTTCGTATCCTCTTCAGGTAGCATTAGTCAATATGAATGCCATTCATGGATATTTCTGTATAATCCCGGAACAGGTGCAAGATGGATGACCCCTCCAGCACAATCTGAAGTTTGATCCAGATCATTACTGAGCTTTACCAACTTGGAAGGCACCTCATGCAATAATTCAGAACCTTCAAAGACAATCACCGAAGCTGACATGTTGGCAACCAAGCCTTTCAGAATGGATTCCTTTACATCTGTTAGCAGGTACAGTATATCGTACTAATTTTATACATAGTACTGACTTTCAAAAACCAAATGTACATTAAACCTAATCAGTTAGATTCTGTGGAACTATTGCAACAGACCAGAAGGAAAATTAACGTTCCCTTTAAAGTCCACTTCTTTCACTTAAGTGGTGAGGGTCCATTGACTACTGTGTTAATCTATTAGTTAGTCAATGTAGACTGAGTGCTTCCAAAAAGAAACATCACAAAGCGCTTTATGACTAATGAAGTAATGTTGAAGTGCTATCACGGGTGTAATGTAGGAATCATGGTAGCCAATGACTATTTGCCTCAAAATCCTGCAAAATGTGTAATAAATGACCAGATATTTACTTTTGGTTCGGTTGATTCAAGAAATAATAACCTGGACATTGGGATGACCCCCCCTGCTCTATTTGAAAAACTGTCACACAATTTGTACCCCACCAGAGGCAATTTAACATTCTGAATGAAAGACATCCTATGGGCTGAGTGCTCTCAGCACTGACCCTCTGACGGTGCACCACTCCCTCAGTACTTCCCCTGACAGTGCACCATTCCCTCAGTACTTCCCCTCTGACAGTGCACCATTCCCTCAGTACTTCCCCTCTGACAGTGCAGCATTCCCTCAGTACTTCCCCCTCTGATAGTGCAACATTCCCTCAGTTCTGCATTGGGAAGGTCACCTTGGATTATGTGATCAACCCTCTGAAACGTGGCTTGAATCCATGACCCTAGACTAGATAGTTGTATCCACAGAGCCAAAACTGACGCATTGGATTAAACTAAAAATGTGATCAGCATCCTAACTGAATTTTGACAAGTGCACTTGTTGAAATAAACACAAAAGTTCTAGAAGTACAAAGCTGATGCACTAGAACCTGTAGAGAGGAAAAAACAGGTTAAAGTTTTAGACGTGTACCCTTTGTTACTGGAGTAGAAACCACTTCTGTTCTGTTGAAGTGCCTGTTCTTAAGTCAGTGTCATGAGTACATTTCACAAGGTACAGCCAATCCCTGGCAAAATTCCACAACTTGTGAGTACTCACTGGATTTTCCTCAGGATATCACCTGGGACAGAATGACATGATTGCACAGCAAAGCTGGACATGGATTAAAAAATAACAAACATCTATTTAATAAAAGTTACACACATGAAACCATTTATCTAAACATTTTCAGAGCAATTAAAACAAAGCTTATTGATGTGGTGTTTTGCGACAATGTGATTGCAATTTTACAGCTCAAGGTCTTGGATAAACATTAAAATACACAAAGTTCAGATAAATCCATGCTGGTTGCAACAAGTGCTCCTGCTGGAGGCCTTCATGTTCTGAAAAATGTAATGTGACTCCATGGGGGAAGCAGCCTGTGCCCCGGATTAACAAATGGATCAGTCCATGCTGGATCTCCTTCACTACTCCTTTTCATGTTCGAAGGATAACCATAGTCACAAGGCCTGAAATAAACAAGATTCTGTTTTTGTTCAGGAAGACAGTGTGCATTTATACAGAGCCTCATATTCTCAGGACATTCCCACTGACTTTACATTTAATAAAATGCAGCTTGGGTACAGTCACTTCTGTAGGAAAATATGGCTGTCAAGCTGTGCACAGCAGATTCCTCAAGCAGCAAACGAATCAACTGGTCACTGAGCTGTTTGCGTGCTGTGGAGGGATTGAGTTCCAGAGTATATCATCTCCCTCTCCTAATAATATCACTGAATATCTCCACTGTCTGGACTGGGTGACCCAGCTTTAGCTTAACATTTTGTGAAAGGAAGCGTTTGAATTAAGTATTGCTCAGAGTAGGAACCCACAGGGAGATTAAAGTTCTGGATGTAGGTTTGCTCGCTGAGCTGGAAGGTCTATTTTCAGACGTTTTGTCACCATATCTGGCTTCACCTGGAGACTCACTGATGACGTTACCTAGTATGGTGAGGGTCTACATCCAGAACCTCAACCTGAGCTACAAATCTTCTCAAAACTCAGCTACATCCCCTCTTGCCTGAATTTAATGTTTTAGAGTAATTGGCTTTCTTGACATATTTTGCGAAACAAACCAATCACAAAAATAAAGGTGAAATTCGCTGCGTGATAAATTAATAATTGGGTTTGATTTGCAATGCTGTTTGGATTTACATTCCAGGTAGTAATTACTAAATCTCTCATTGCCTTTCCCAAAGACTCAATGATTTGTGGGAGCTTTGAGACTTAAACTGTAGCTAAAGCAACTCCCAAGACATTTCAGAAGCAAATACATGAGATGCAAGAAAACTGAAATTAAAATACAAAGAGCTGGAAAGACTCAACAAGTCTGGCATCATTTGTGGAGACAGACATCCTTGCCCGTGTTTAACTTGAATCCATGAGACTTCATGGGGTCCTGAGTCAATGTTGAGGACTCCCAGGTTAACTTCCTTCCAGCTGTATACCACTGTGCCGCCACCTCTGCTGGGTCTGTCCTGCCGGTGAGACAGGACATATCCAGGGATGGTGCTAGTGCTGTCTGGGACATTGTCTGTTCAAGAAGGGGAGTAGAGACAACCCTGGTAATTATAGACCAGGTTGGAAAAGATTATAAGAGATAGGATTTATAATCATCTAGAAAGGAATAAGTTGATTAGGGATAGTCAACACGGTTTTGTGAAGGGTAGGTCGTGCCTCACAAACCTTATTGAGTTCTTTGAGAAGGTGACCAAACAGGTGGATGAGGTTTAAGCTGGTGATGTGGTGTATATGGATTTCAGTCAGGTGTTTGATCAGGTTCCCCGGTTGGCAATTGCATAAAAAACGGAAGCATGGGATTGAGGGTGATTGATGGGAAATGTTTATCCTGGAATTCGGTTACTAGTGGTGTACCACTACTGTTTGTCATTTTTATAAATGACCTGAATGAAGGTGTAGAAGGATGGGTTAGTAAATTTGTAGATGACAGTAAGGTCGGTGGAGTTGTGGATAGTGCTGAAGGATGTTGCAGGTTGCTGCAGAGCTGGGCTGAGAGCTGGCAAATGGAGTTTTATGTGGAAAAGTGTGAAGTCATTCACTTTGAAAGGAGCAACAGGAATAAAGAAAACTGGCCTAATGGTAAGATTCTTGGCATGTAGACAAGCAGAGAGATCTTGGTGTCCATACGTAGATCCCTGAAAGTTGTAACCCAGGTTGAGAGGTTGTAAATAAGTCATACGGTGTGTTAGCTTTTATTGGAAGAGGGACTGAGTTTCAGAGCCATGAGGTCATGCTGCAACTATACAAAACTCTGGAGCGGCCGCACTTGGAGTATTACATCCAGTTCTGGTCCCTGCATTATAGGAAGGACGTGGAAGCTTTGGAAAGGGTTCAGAGGTGATTTACTAGGATGTTGCCTGGTATGGAGGGAAGGTCTTATGAAGAAAGGCTGAGGGACTTGAGGCTGTCTTCATTAGAGAAGAAGGTTGAGAGGTGACTTAATTGAAATGTATAAGATAATCAGGAGTAGACTTTTTGGACAGTGAGAGCGTTTTTCCTCTGATGGTGATGGCTAGCACAATGAGACATAGCTTTAAATTGAGGGGTGATAGATGTAGGACAGATGTCGGAGGTAGTTTCTTTTCTCAGAGAGTAAAAGGGGTGGAGAAAGCCCTGCCTGCAACAGTAGTAGACTTTAAGCGCCAACCTTAAGGGCATTTAAATTGTCATTGGATAGGCATATGGATGAAAATGGAATAGTGGAGGATAGATGGGCTTCCGATTGGTTCCACAGGTTGGCGCAACATCGAGGGCCGAAGAGCCTGTACAGCACTGTAATGTTCTATGTACGATTCCATGAATGTGACTATGTCAGGCTATTGCTTGCCTAGTCTATGAGATAGCTCTCCCAGTTTTGACACTTGCCTCCAGCTGTTGTTGAGGAAGACTTTGCAGGGTTGACAGTGCTGTTTCTGCTGTTGTCTTTTCTGGTGCATAGGTCAATATCAGGTGATTCATCTGGTTTTACTTCTTCGAGACTGTAGCAATTGGTGTACAAAGTTATAACTCACACAACACCAGGTTATAGTCGAACAGGTTTAATTGGAAGTGCACTAGCTTTCGGAGCGATGCTCCTTCATCAGGTGATTGTGGAGGGCTCGATCGTAACACAGAATTTATAGCAAATATTTGCAGTGTGATGTAACTGAAATTATACATTGAAGAACTGATTGTCTGTTAAGCCTTTCATGTGTTAGAATACAGTGATAGTTTCACTTCTTTCATGTGTAAATCACAAAACCCTTTTTTTTAAAGTTGCATTCTCGGGTTAGCTGTTAACAATGGTGATAGCTAGACAATATGTTGAAGGTGTTAGCCCCCTGTGTTCTCTGTCTATGACCTGATGTTTAGATTGATTCTAATCTAAAAAGTGAGATAACAGAGTTTTACATAAATTCATGCAGTTTTTGAGCTCAGAGTTCTATATGAATGTATGCAGTTTTTGAGCTGAAACTTTATTGCTGGAACAGCACAGCAGGTCAGGCAGCATCTAGGGAACACAAGATTCGACATTTCGGGCACATGCCCTTCTTCAGGAATGAGCAGAGAGTGTTCAGCAGGAGAAGATAAAAGGTAGGGAGGAGGGACTTGGAGGAGGGGCGTTGGAAATGTGATAGGTGGAAAGAGGTCAAGGTGAGGGTGATAGGTCGGAGTAGGGTGGAGGCGGAGAGGTCAAGAAGAAGACTGCAGGTCAGGAAGGCGGTGCCGGGCTGGAGGGATTCGGCTGAGACAAGGTGGGGGGGAGGGGGGATGAAGAAACTGGTGAAGTCCAAGTTCATCCCCTGTGGTTGGAGGGTTCCCAGTCGGAAGATAAGACGCTCCTCCTCCGACCGTCGCGTTGTTGTGGTTTGGCGGTGGATGAGTCCAATGACCTGCATATCCTCGGTGGAGTGGGAGGGGGAGTTGAAATGCTGTGCTACAGGGTGATTGGGTTGGTTCGTCCGGGTGGCCCAGAGGTGCTCTCTGAATCGCTCCGCAAGTAGGCGGCCTGTCTCCCCAATATAGAGGAGGCCACGGATTTCAACCTACTGCGAATCCTCTTACAAGGATGCCTTCCTTGAAGAAGCTCTCTGCCTCTCTCTTTTCTCCTATGCAGTTTTTGAGCAAAGTGCAATGTAACTCTGCAAGTACAAAAAAATTCACCACACAAAATATATGTGCGCATGTGGGTCTTTGTCTGTGTGTGTGTCTGTCTGGGGTGGGGGTTGTGAGTGTGAGAAAGTGTGTGTGTGTGTGTATAGTGAGTGCAGAGTGTCTTATGTCTGTGAGGGGGTGCATGTGTGGGAGTCTGTGTCTATAAGGGTGTGTGTCTATAAGGGTGTCTGTGTGCGCGTCTGTGTGTACCTGTGTCTGTGTGTATGTGAGAGTGTGTGTGTGTGTGTAGGAATATCTGGGTGTGTGTGTAGTGCAATGGTGATCACCTGTAATGTGACATGAACCCAAGGTCCCAGTTGAGGCCCTCCCTATGGGTACCGAACTTAGCTATCAGCCTCTGCTCAGCCACTTTCCTCTGCTGCCTGTCCCGAAGTCCGCCTTGGAATATGGTCACCCGAAGGTCCGAGGCTGAATGTCCTGGACCACTGAAGTGTTCCCCAACTGGGAGGGAACCCTCCTGTCTGTTGATTGTTAATTGGGGAAACCGAGCAAAGACTACGACAACGGATGAATGGGCACCGCACAACATCACACTGCAAATATTTGCTATAAATTCTGTGTTACGATCGAGCCCTCCACAATCACCTGATGAAGGAGCGTCGCTTCGAAAGCTAGTGTGCTTCCAATTAAACCTGGTGTTGTGTGATTTTTAACTTTGTACACCAATTGCTACAGTCTCGGCTACAGTCCAACACCGGCATCCCCGAATCGTAGCAATTGGTGTAAGTGAATGGCTTGCGAGGCCATTTCAGAGGGCAGAGTTGAAAAATGTGGTACTGGAAAAACACAGGTCAGGCAGCATCCAAGGAGCAGGAGAATCGACGTTTCGGGCATAAGCCCTTCTTCAGGAATGAGGCTGGTGTGCCAAGCGGGCTGAGATAAAAGGTAGGGGGGAGGGAATTTGGGGGAGGAGAGCTGGGAATACAATAGGTGGAAGGAGGTGAGGGTGAGGGTGATAGGCCGGAGAGGGGGTGGGTGCGGAGAGGTCGGGAAGAAGATTGCAGGTCAAGAAGGCGGTGCTGAGTTCGAGGGTTGGGACTGAGATAAGGTGGGGGGAGGGAAAATGAGGAAGCTGGAGTCTTCTGAGTTCATCCCTTGTGGTTGGAGGGTTCCTAGGCGGAAGATGAGGCGCTCTTCCTCCAGGCGTCATGTGGCCAGGGTCTGGCGATGGAGGAAGCCAAGGACCTGCATGTCCTTGGCGGAGTGGGAGGGGGAGTTAAAGTGTTCAGCCACAGGGCAGTTGGGTTGGTTGGTGCGGGTGTCCCAGAGGTGTTCTCTGAAACATTCCGCAAGTAGGCGGCCTGTCTCCCCAATGTACAGGAGGCCACATCGGGTGCAGCGGATACAATAAATGATGTGTGTGGAGGTGCAGGGGGGTGAATTTGCGATGGATATAGAAGGATCCATTGGGGCCTTGGAGGGAGGTGAGGGGGGAGGTGTGGGCGCAAGTTTTGCACTTCTTGCGGTTGCAGGGGAAGGTGCCGGGAGTGGAGGTTGGGTTGGTGGGGGGTGTGGACCTGACGAGGGAGTCACGGAGGGAGTGGTCTCTCCTGAATGCTGATAGGGGAGGGGAGGGAAATATATTCCTGGTGGTGGGGTCTGTTTGGAGGTGGCGGAAATGACGGAGGAGGATATGATGTATCTGGAGGTTGGTGGGGTGGTAGGTGAGGACCAGTGGGGTTCTGTCCTGGTGGAGATTGGAGGGGTGGGGTTCAAGGGCGGAGATGAGGGAAGTGGAGGAGATGCGGTGGAGAGCGTCGTCGACCACGTCGGAGGGGAAGTTGCGGTCTTTGAAGAAGGAGGCCATCTGGGTTGTTCGGTATTGGAATTGGTCCTCCAGGGAGCAGATGCGGCGGAGGGGGAGGAATTGGGAATATGGGATAACGTTTTTACAGGGGGCAGGGTGGGAGGAGGTGTAATCTAGGTAGCTGTGGGAGTTGGTCGGTTTGTAGTAAATGTGTTGAGGTGGTCGTCCGAGATAGAAATGGAGAGGTCTAGGAAGGGGAGGGTGGAGTCTGAGACGGTCCAGGTAAATTTGAGGTCGGAGTGGAAGGTGTTGGTAAAGTGGATGAACTGTTCAACCTCCTCCGTGGGAGCACGAGGCAGCGCCTATACAGTCATCGATGTAGCGGAGGAAAAGGTGGGGGGTGGTGCCAGTGTAGCTGCGGAAGATGGACTGTTCCACATATCCTACGAAGAGGCAGGCATAGCTGGGGCCCATGCGGGTGCCCATGGCTACTCCTTTGGTTTGGAGGAAGTGGCAGGATTGGAAGGAGAAGTTGTTAAGAGTGAGGACCAGTTCAGTTAGTCGAAGGAGGGTGTCAATGGAAGGGTACTGGTTTGGGTTGGCGGGAGAGGAAAAAGTGGAGGGCTTGGAGGCCTTCGTGATGGGGGATGGAGGTGTATGGGGACTGGATGTCCATCGTGAAGATAAGGCGTTGGGGACCGGGAAGCGAAAATCATGGAGGAGGTGGAGGGCGTGGGTGGTGTCCCGAACGTAGGTGGGGAGTTCTTGGACTAAGGGGGACAGGACCGTGTCGAGGTATGCGGAGATGAGTTCGGTGGGGCAGGAGCAGGCGGAGACAATGGGTCGACCGGGGTAGTCAGGTTTGTGGATTTTGGGCAGGAGGTAGAAACGGGTGGTGCGGGGTTGTGGGACTATGAGGTCGGAGGCAGTTGATGGGAGATCTCCTGAGGCGATGAGGTTATGGATAGTCTGGGAGATGATGGTTTGGTGGTGGGAAGTGAGGTCATGGTCAAGGGGGCAGTAGGAGGAGGTGTCCGCGAGTTGGTGTCTAGCTTCAGTGGTGTAAAGATCGGTGCGCCAAACTGCCACTGCGCCTCCCTTATCTGCCGGTTTGATAGTGAGGTTGGGGTTGGAATGGGGGGAGTGGAGGGCTGCGTGTTGTGAGGGTGAGAGGTGGGAGTGGGTGAGAGGGGTGGACAGGTTGAGGCGGTCAATGTCGCGGTGGCAATTGGATATGAAGAGATCGAGGGCAGGTAAGAGGCCAGCATGGGGTGTCCAGGTGGATGGGGTGTGTTGGAGGCGGGAGAAGGGGTCGTCAGAGGGTGGGCGAGAATCCTGGCTAAAGAAGTAGACGCAGAGACGAAGGCGGCGGAAGAAATGCTCGATATCTCACTACCTCATGCTCCCACGAGGAGGTTGAACAGTTCATCCACTTTACCAACATCTTCCACCCCGACCTCAAATTTACCTGGACCGTTTCAGACTCCTCCCTCCCCTTCCGAGACCTTTCCATTTCTACCTCGGGCGACCGAATCAACACGGACATCTACTATAAACCGACCAACTCCCACAGCTACCTGGACTACACCTCCTCCCACCCTGCCCCCTGTAAAAACGCCATCCCATTCTCCCAATTCCTTCGTCTCCGCCGCATCTGCTCCCAGGAGGACCTGTTCCAATACCGAACAACCCAGATGGCCTCCTTCTTCAAAGACCGCAATTTCCCCCCAGACGTGGTCTCCACCACATCTCCTCCACTTCCCGCTCCTCCGCCCTTGAGCCCCGGCCCTCCAATCTCCACCAGGACAGAACCCCACTGGTCCTCACCTTCCATCCCACCAACCTCCATATACAGTGTATCATCCTCCGTCATTTCTGCCACCCCCAAACAGACCCCACCACCAGGGATATATTTCCCTACCCACCCCTATCAGCATTCAGGAGAGACCACTCCCTCTGCGACTCTCTAGTCAGGACAACCACCCCCACCAACCCAAACCTCCACTCATGGCACCTTCCCCTGTAACTGCAAGAAATGCAAAACTTGCGCCCACACCTCCCCCCTCACCTCCCTCCAAGGCCCCAATGGATCTTCTATATCCGTCGCAAATTCACCTGCACCTCCACACACATCATTTACTGCATCCGCTGCACCCGATGTGGTCTCCTCTACATTGGGGAGACAGGCCGCCTACTTGCGGAATGTTTCAGGGAACACCTCTGGGACACCCGCACCAACCAACCCAACCACCCCATGGCTGAACACTTTAACTCCCCCTCCCACTCCGCCAAGGACATGCAGGTCCTTGGCCTCCCCCATCGCCAGACCCTGGCCACATGACGCCTGGAGGAAGAGCGCCTCATCTTTAGCCTAGGAACCCTC